>NW_009926585.1:0-7246 GCF_000696875.1 Nestor notabilis
GTTGCCGGCTGGGTTTGAACCACGACAAAGTATTACTGATTTGCACATGTAGTACAGATTCTTATTTACTATGAAAGATCTAATCCACTGTAAGCAGTAGAACATGTACATCAAGGTTTCCTTTAACTTTTAAATAATGTCTGGGGGTGGGGGTAAAAAAAATAGTAATTTAAAGAAGTGTAAAGAAAGAGTTTATTGACAGGAAAAAAAACCCCAAAAACACCCTAAACCCCCAAACCAACAGACCAGTGTAAAAGAAGAAAACATTTTACTATTCTTTGAGGTCTCTGTTCAGCAAAATAATTGATCTTGTACATCTTAGTAGTGTTTTGCAACTATTCTCAAATGTAATCTTTAAAGCTTAAATTCAGTAGCACATGCATATTCACAAACATGTTTCATCCCCTTATGGACGTGTGTGGACTACTCTGTGCTGATAATAAAAGTTCTACTTCTGACTAGCTATCCTTTTTTAATGTAGAGGAGATGTGACAATGTTTCTTTCAGATCAGTTCTTTGATCCTGTAACAGAAAGTAGCAAGGTTCTAGATATCCAAAGCACCAACAACTTTTACAATACACAAAGTATTAGCTGTTCATGTCACCTAGCTGAATTACGCTGAAGTGAAGCAAATTACAGTGGTCATCAGTATGCCAATTCCTTTGTCTGAATTCTGCATTACGTAAGTAAAAAAGAGGTAACGAAATTAAATGTGAATCCTAAATTAACTGTGTACATTTTGCTGGATATTTCAGTGCAACAGGCTCCTATTGAGCTGTGTGGTGCTAAGGATTCTTTTAGATGTAAATATCCTGAATAGATTTGGAAACGTAATTTTGACTGCCCCCCTTTTGTTGTGTATTTGGCTGATAGCTTGATTGCTTAGTTTAATTATTCTGATTACACAACCAACTGCACAGTGTATTTTGCAGATCAGAATTTGGCCCATAAGGAATTTCACAGAATATTCCTTTCTTTTTTTTTTTTTTTTTCCTTGCTAGGATTAAAAAGTACCCACCCATGTAATATTGTTTTCAAGTTGCTGAGGTGACAGTTATATTGTCTTAATTTTCTTACAGAGCAGTGCATTAAAATTAAAAATTAACATGACCTTTAATTAAGAATGGTATTGGCACACACACTTATCTTTTTTCCAGAAAAAAGATCTATCATATAAACATATAAATTTTTATGATGGAATTATATTTAACAACCATTAGATTACATGCCTGTTATATATTTAAATAGCATGAAACCACTTTCTTTTTGTGCACATGATTAAGTTATTTTTATCCTATTCATTTGGTGAAGGATGATATGAAAAAGCAAAAGTTTAGATTAAAAAAGCTTGAACCCCATTTTACATAATAACAAATATCGTTTGTACAGTGCAAGTGCAATGTGACAGATCACTAGGACACATGCTGTCCCTGTACCTTCCTTTTCCACTCACTAGTTGCACGAACTGCACTAGTGCATCCCTAACATTATTATGTTGGAAAATTCAGACCAGTGCTTCCAGTAATTTTCTTATGTATTTTTTGCTTACTGACTTTCAATAAATATGTATAATTCAAAGTACCTTTTAAGCTGTTGGTTTATTATTATTCATAAATATAGTAAATATGTAAGTTTATTGGTGCAATAGACTTCATTGACGGTATCAACAAGGTCTTCACTAATCACAATAGTCATGTAGATATCTAGCTCACAAAAAGGTGACAGCATTTAGCCACTTTGAGACATCCATGATAAAGGGCCAAAACTTTCTAGAATCTTGGGTTCAATTCTGTTAACTAATGCAGGCATTTAGTAACATTTGAGGGATTACAGCATATGCAAGACATGCACAGGGGAACAGTATCTTTGCCAGCCGACCTGTGGGTGACCTTTGTCTTTCTGGCCTAGTACCATGAAGTCATGTGCAAAATCTTATGTTATTTCAAATAGTGTCATGTTTTGGCAACTGAAGTAAGCTGCAAATCTAGGCAAGCAGAAACTGACCCCTTTTTTTAAAACAAAACAAAACAAGCCAACTTGTTTTTTTTTCTTCTTTTCTACAAGAATCTTTGAACATAATATAGCTATGAATGGGAGCCAGAATGCCTTTTCAGCATAAAAGATAGCATGAGGAAGTGACTCTGGAATGTATATATAGTGATAGATGAATGAAGGTCACAGAATAAGATCAAAAGTTGAATTCCTGAGAAATCACATTGCTTGGGTGGTAGCTCACTCCTTGGATCTGTTTTGAACAGCTCAAAACCATTCTAAGACAAATTTGCTTATAAAGCAATAGTCTTATAAACAGTGGATGCAGAGTCATCAGTTTCCTGCTCTGCTTTATGTAAGAGGATAGACACAGATAAAAGATCAAAAAAAAAGGTGTAAATAGGTCTGTAATTAGGCCACTACCTATTCAGAAGAACAGCAAAAAAAGAAACATTTTTTCTAAGATTTTTTTTTTATTAAGGTTATTTTTATGTGAAAGAAAACATGTCATTCTCTGCAGGCATGCTAACATTATGAAATGTTAGCATGGTCAATATATTCTTTGGATTCCTCTATTCACTTTCCCATGGAGATTCTGGCAGCTGATATGAAAGTATATTATTGGCAAGACTGACAGTTTTTATCAAGTCATCACCATTTTATTTGAGAATAATACATGAGAATTTTAAAACTACCAGATTTTAGCCACTCTGCCTGAGAAGCTCCATGTGAGATCTATCCTTAGAAAATACTAGCCTGCATGAGTCTAGGAATGTTAGCAAGGAAAGGACTTCCCTATTCATGATTGATTTTGCTCTTTCTGACTGAGAATGGATTCAGGTACCATAGCTTTTAGCACTTGGTAATTGTTATTTCATTAACTTTTCTGTAGTTTCTCATAATGGGGAACAAGAAATAACACAATGCTGAAGGTATAAATGCTACAGACAAAAATCATGTGTCTCAGTCTTCAAGAAGACTGAGGAGAAGATAGAAAGGAAGAGAGAATAAGGTACAGGAATCTGATGATGAACAAGGGCCAAAGATAAAAAGGCAGTATCCTGAGCCAAAAAGCTTGAAACAAAAAGAACAGCTGAGTGAAACAAGAATTAGATGGGCTAAGAAGTCAAAATATATGCTATGAATAGGTCAGTGTGGTGTCAACTAGATTTTACTGAAGTGTGCACAAGGATAAAAAGCCAGAAGAGTGCACTGGGGTGGATGTGTGTAGAATAGAATTAAAATGGGAGCTGGAATCAGGAAGCAATTTGACTGAGAAATAAGGATTAAACAAAGTACTACTGACCACCTCAGGGGGGGAATAAAATAAAATATGAAAGTAAAAAGCCACTATTTCAATACAGCATGTTCTCCAAGACACATTGTAGAAAATATCTCCTCCATCTTTAAATGTCCACAAAACCTACTTCAGGTATAAATCCAAATGGCGTATATTTGCTGTCTGTCTCAAGATGAACTCAATCATTTTCTAGGGGACTCAACTCAGCTATCTATGTATAGGTATCTGTGCAATTTGAAAATCTGAAAAGTATCTGATGGTTTTACACATGGCTGGCAGATATGACACAGGACCTAAAGGGGATATGTGTTCTCCTGGAACAACAACTGCAGACCAAATAGGATACCCCTCCATCACTCATCCAGAAGTTGACACCTACAGTTTCAGTGAGCTGGATCCTCCTGATGAGATTCTCTATTTAGTTTTCAGGATGAACTAACAGCTCTCCAGCTTCCTTCAATTACAATATATGGGAGAGGGGTTCAGCCTTTTGCATGCCGAAGTGTTTAATGACATTGAGATGCCCTTCCAAATCTGACCTGGATTCCAGATGTCGTTGCAGACAGGCATAGGTCCTCCATGAATTTGCCATGAGCTGAGGTCTCATATAGCCTAAGATATTTCAAATGGCATTTAAGGCCTGTTTTTAGGAAATACACCCTAATCTCCACTGATGACAACAGGAACTCAGGTGTGTAACTGTCATGTATCTTAATTCGGACATTTAAAATTCTGTGGTTCAGAACCCCACCTTTGTGTTACTGATGAGATTAAGTCTATCCAGATACTTGAAACTAGTCATCCTTTACAACCCTGACTGACAAAACATATAATCAGAGCTGGTAGTGAAACAACTTTTTTTCTGTGCTCTGAACAGTTAAATTTAAATGTAGTGTTTTGTTCAGGTTTTTTTATTGTTGTTATTGTTGCATTGTTTTGGGGTTTTTTTTAATGTGGAAAATCAGATCATGTCTCAAATTCTGAAACAGAGGATAATAATTCTGTGCTGTTGTTCCTCATATGTACAGTGGAGAGAATGATGGATATCTCACGAGGATGTCAGTAACATACATTCAGTAGTGTTTAATGTAGTGTTGTATGTTATATAAAGGGGGACATGCAAACATTCCAGGAGGAATTGCTCCTGTATTCTGAATGTGGTTTGAATATTGTGTGATAAATAAGGTGTGTATCAGTGAAAAAGAAAGGAAATTATACAGTTTTTGCTTGTCAAGTAGGCACAGCCTGTTCCATATACTCACGGATGCTGGCAGCTTCTGGAAAAATCATATGATAACATCTAATTAAAAACCATATGTAAGCAAAAGGACCAAATTAAAGTTACAGACAAAAACTTAACTGTAGCTTTTTTAACTTTTGTGAGTGGATGACTTCCTAACCCATACAAAGTCTTTTAACCTAATTTTTATAAGTCTGTAATATTACTTAACTCAAAAAGGGGCAGCTCATGCAACCTACAAAAGAGTGATTGAATGAAGTGTGCTTTAGAAACGCAGCTATATAAAGTAGCCCTGGTTGTGTCACTACCCACTCTCTTTCCTGTATTATTTTAAATTGTTTAATGCACAAAAATTGCTGAATCTTTTCAGACTTTCTTTTGGCACTAATGGACTGAAAGGCATCTTTTGAAGTTCATATTTATAGCAAAGTTATCTGCTCTTATTTGTACAGTTCTAAAGCCCTGTTAGAAAGCCAAAGCTCTTACTACTGTCTTCAACTCATCAGACAAGTCCCTTTTATGCACTGAACTTCTTAATGTTGCAGAACACCTTCTGACAATAATGATTTTGTTGAGCTGCCCTTGTCTTCCTCTTCCCATTTACACCAACTGTAAAAGTGTCTCAATCATGCAGGAACATTTTAAAAGTTGAATAAAAAGCCAGTATGTAAGTCTTTCAGTCAACTACAAAAGCAATAAGCTAAAGGCTCTCAGGTTCATTGAAAAAATCATTGTCTGGGTTCACCTTTTATTTTTTATTAATAGTGATGTAAAGGTGATGTCCAGAGCCAGTCTGTCAAGGGGGCCTGCCAGCTTCTCTTATGAATTCTGTAAAACTCACATTGGAAGCATGTGATGTTTTTTATCTTGAGGAGGAAGTATGACAGTACAGGTGTATTCACTGTCAGGTAATTCATTGCCTTTGACTAAGAACACCACCTACAAACCCCAAGAGAAATAGAAAATAGATCCAAACGTAATTCTAATGCTTTTAAGAAGTATAATGATTAAATGCTTTCACCTCTTTCTAAAGCTAAAATAACAGATAAATCAGTAACAGAATTACATCAAAAAAGTATAGTATTCCCAGGATAATTCACATAATTTGAGAGTACTAGTGGTACAATAGCAGCACGATGATAAATAGGAGTATGTGTTAAAATTACCAGTTATACACTATTTTTGTAAATAATATGATTAGAATGCATATAAAATATTTCTTAAAGCCCTTATAACATTAACGGTGAGGACTAAGAGAGATTATAAAAGAACCAGAATGTAGGCAAATCAAAATTCTCATGATGACAATACACATTACCAAAAATGTTAGCTTGTAGAAGTCACTACTTCACAAAATAAAAATAGTGGGGACCCAAAATCAGAATTTTTAAATGCTTCTTACTAGAAAAACTTACCGTATACTCCTGTTCTTTAATTTTGTAAATATGAAGAACAGGGCATGAATTTTAACACTGAAGGATACTACCGTGTAAGTTCTTCAGCTGTGTGTGTGCATATATACCATTATTCTGTCTAAACAAATATGACTGTAAATATTTACACTTTCTTTGTGTTTATAAGCCTCTATTGGGACTGAGATGCTTGTTAGTTGAATGTTGCATAAACAAGTAAAAATGCAATACTGTGTCCAAAGATAACATGCCCAAAAATTTTCAGATACAAGAAAGATTTAAAATTTGTGACACAACACCTGTTAATTAGTGTAATAAACCAAATGGAACTGATCTATTAATTAAATTTGATAATGAAGAAGGTGTCTGTTCTGAGTGTTTTTCCCTTGACAATCAGAACTAAATAAAGGAGTCTGAAAAATTAAGAAAAGAAGAGGCATAGATCAACATGAATGTATTCTGAAACCTACTACTTAAACAAAATAAGCACCACTAACTTGTGTTTTGGAACATGCACGAACTAACATAGGCACTAATGGCTATTGTAGATACCAGATAATATTCTAATGATAGAACTTTCTGAAAACTGTTATAATTAGGATCAACGCAGACTTTTTTTATGGGCATAATTATGCTACGCATTTTAATCAGTCCAAAATTATTTTGGAAGAAAATTAGTTTTAAGAAGAAAGCTGATTATTAAGTAAATAGATATATAAAAGCAATATTATAATTTGTTTTTAAGGACATTGAAAATGAATTTTTCTTTTCCATTGTAAATTCTTTTAATGAAAACTTTGGATATGTTTCAGCTTTCTTTAAGAAAGGATGGTTTCTGAGTTATGCTCGCTTATTTCATGTCATAATTCTCTTCAGCCTTAATGAAAAGAATATTTAATTATTAGCCACTTCTCATCACTAGCAAAGAGTATGTGATAGTGAAAAACTACTATAGACTAGGAAGACCGGTTACCTTTATTGGCACTGATAAAAGAAATCACTAAAAAGTTAGAATAGAAATTTAACTTGTTTTTTCTATCCTTATATTTTGCATGCTACTTCTCTTAACTGATAGTAGCTCCTCGATAAATATGAAGGAGTCTAGAGAGTTTAGACTGGTTAGTATCTCCAAATATCTCTATGAACCTAATCAGTACATCATAATACTTAAAGCAGAGTAGGATGGGGAGAGGAAGGATGAGAGGTAGAATTTCCCTTTTATCCTCATGGCAGAACTTTCAGCATCTGAGGTATAAACTTGAGAGGCTTAGTATACTTTAGAATCATAGAATCATAGAATA
>NW_009926586.1:0-5628 GCF_000696875.1 Nestor notabilis
TGGTCTGATGGGGGCTTTAGGTGGTCTGGGGGCGTTTGGGTTGAGCAGCTTGTACAGGCACAGAGAGGAAAAGAATGCCAGGGAACAGGCCAGAGAAATTGAAATCGGGGTGTTTCGGGGAGTAAGAGAGATGAAGACAAAGAGATGGAAAAGGAAAAAAAACAGCTATGGGTTCAGGACAAAGAGAGGATGAAAAACAATGTGGGAGGGGATGTGGGAAGAGGGAGCAAGACACAAGAATAGAGAGGAGGAGTACAGGGGAGGAAAAAACTCATGGCAGCGTGGGAAAGAGAGGGGCCCAGGGGATGGGCAAGGAGGGACCCGGGCACAGAAGAGAGAGGGGGCAACACTGCCCCAGGAGCCTGGGACTCACCACAACTCTTGCTCCTGTGGCACTGTCTGAAGAATTTGACAGTTCCAAAGCTTCTTTCTCCCCTCTTCCTCTTCTGTAACCCCGGTCACTTGGATGTCCTCCACTTAAGAGAATACAAGGGTATCTCACAGCTCTTACAAGATGAGGCTTCCAAGACACGTAGCCTCACTTGCTCATGCACTACGTGGCCGTACCACACTGCTGGTGACGCACACATGCACCCTGCCTCCCACAGACACACGCCATCTTCTCTCATCACACATGCTCCAGGTTCTGCTGCATGCCTACCCAGTAGAGGAATTTTATACACACATAACCTATAAGCAGCCCTCTATAGTTCCCCAAGGCTCTAGGCACAATGAAGTACCCTGAAAGCATCCCCAAAAGGTGCTGAGCTATTCTACACCCTGAAAAAGGCAACTCCTTATGCACTAGCCACTTGCTCAGGATGCAAAGAAACTTCAGGTACAAAAGTAGGGATCATGCACATCCTGACCCCTACTATGTCCTACAACAGAAGATGGTACTTTCCACATCATACTTTATAGTTCCATAAAAGATAAACTACATTTAACAATACTGGAGTTGCAGACTTAGGAGCCACCTCCCCACCCCAGAACACCCCATTTAGAATCCCAGGCTGGTTTGGATTGGAAGGGACCTTAAAGCTCCTCCAGCTCCAACCCCCTGCCACAGGCAGGGACACCTTCCACTAAAGCAGGTGGCTCCAAGCCCCTGTGTCCAACCTGGCCTTGAACACTGCCAGGGATGGGGCAGCCACAGCTTCTCTGGGCACCCTGTGTCAGCGCCTCAGTACCCTCACAGGGAAGAGCTTCTGCCTCAGAGCTCATCTCAATCTCCCCTCTGGCAGGTTAAAGCCATTCCCCTTGACCTGTCACTGCAGGCCCTCTCATTTCTTTTATAGGAGTTGTGTTACAGAGTATTTTAAACTCAAGTATTTGTAGAATAGATTACAGAAGGGATTTAGCCATCAAAATTAACAAGTCATCAGACCATGTTGTTATTCCCTTCTATGTTGATGGTATCCCTTCCAGTGCTCAACTTGAGGATGAAATAACAAGCCTAATAGCTGTGCTGCTCTCCCTCGGTACCAGGGGACTAGATGATACCGTACCTAAGATTTTTTTTTAAAAGGTTTCAGCTGGCTTCAGGCTTAGAAATTCTATGTCCGCTCCAGGCATGCCAGTAGGAGCATCCTAGTAGAATTTAGCTAGTAGAATTAGCAGGTACATGAGTAAGTAGTAAATTTAGATAAAACATTAGCAGAGTTTTTGCAAAGGAAATTCATTGCTGACAAATCCTTCAGAATTATTTGGAATAATCAATGAGCACATGGACATGAAAAGTTCATCTTATATACTCTCTTTTGATTTGCAGAAACCATTCAGTATAGACCCTCACTAAAGGATGGGAGAACAGGAACAGTTCTCCACAGAGAAGCAATTTATTAAAAGGCTGAAGGAACCAGAATAAATGGTCAGTTCATAGTCAGGCAAAAACTGCCAGCAGGCTCCTGCATAGACCTCTTCTTAGCCCTAGAAACCATACCTAGGGAGGATTTGAAAAAGTCAGGTGAGTAGCTAGGTGGCAGAGATTTCTAACAATGCCCTTCTGCGTAGTTAAAAAAATGCCCCTATAGAGTTGCTGCAGCCAACAATGTTGTGGGAACAGACAGTAAAGCCACAGATGACTTTCAGTGTGGATAATACAGAAAAAACCCAAAAAGGCACAGGGGATGTGGGTTATCATTTTGAACATTACACACTGTATGATGATGTCCGAGAAAACTGTTATGACCCAAAGAAGATCTTGATAATTACTAGATTTAAAAGCTCATAGCTGAAAAGCTAGATAGATGGTTGGGAAATACATTTAAAAAAAACATGGGGGGAGAGGGCAAAATTACAATTAATCCACATCATTCCTCCATCTTGAATATGGTGTATAGTGCAGGCCTCTACCTCTGAGAAGTGAGAGAGAAGTAAGATGAAAGATAGATAGAAGGATATGAGATACAGATCACCTGCTGTACAGAACAGACTCTGCTGCTTCAACCAGAAAGCAAGCAAACTGGGAAAGGAGTGAAAGAGTTTTGTAGCTATCATGGAAGTGATATTATTCACCATCTTCTGTAATAGAAGTCTGAAGAGGCATCAAAGTAATGAGTTTAAACACACACACACACACCCCCCCTCTCTTCATGCAGCATCTGGATATGCTAAAATTCTTTTTTTCATCAGATATTGTGAATGCTAAAACTTTTTATAGCTTAAAAAAAATCACTTGGACAAAGTTAGATGAAATGTGCAAAGACATGGGCTCTAGCTCATGAAATTTGTCAGCCACAAGTTACAATCACCAGAATATTCCACTACTACCTTGGACAATGCACCAGAGACTGATCTACATTCAATTCAGTATGCCAGTTCCTTTAACAGATGTCATTAATGTTTCCTTGCTTATTAACCACTGTATTTTAAGGTTGGTGTACTTCTTCTAAAGAAAACAACCAGAAAAACAACACGATGTGTTCACTTTATGACCCCAGAGATCTCTGGCACAGTACAACCACAGTTGCACCTCAAGTGGTGGTGGCCTGGGTTTGACCACAAAAGGCCCTCCTCCTTAAGGAAAAACAGGAGATGCGTGGACAGCTTCTGCCTCTCAATTCAGTGCTTCACAGCTGTTGTCTAGTTCTGTCAAATGCATCAGAGTTTCTCAGAATTCTCAAGCTTATTTACACAAAGAGAAGTCAAGAATCATGTCCAAGACCTGTAATCACAAGTACCTTCAGGTCAAAATAGTGCTGTTGTACATTTCCTTCAAATTTTGTGTCAGATTTCCAACTATATGTAAAATTATTTCTAAGGCCAGTTCTCCAGTTAATTAGAAGGAGACCTTTTAGAAAGTTTTCTAAGACTCACTGTTGACATTTTGTGCTAGGAAATTTGTAGTAAGATTCACTTATTGAGTCTATCTCTTCATTTCCTTACACTCAAGTGTTCTTTCAGGTATTCCAAAGATAAACTTCATCAAAACTATTGCAACTGGTAAAATTAGACTCATTCTCTCCAGAGCGTTTGTTTTCCAGGACTTAATCGCAATTCTGTCACTGATGTTTTAAGTTCTCCTAAGGTATGTTTACAGGACTTTGAGGGTTCCCCAAGGCTGCTGTGACTAGAATTGCTGTATATGCAGACACACCTGGAAGCATTGTTTCATACTCACAGCCCACAGAATACCACACACTGGAATGCAGCAGGCAGCTCAGTGACTTCTCATACAGCTGGTCGCATTCATGTAGATAATCCGAGGACTACCCCACCTGTGCAGTCAAAGGAATGCAGCAATTGGCATAAACACATTTTAGATATTCATTATGTAACATGTTTTCAAGAGCTTCTAGAGCCATCCCCGACTAAACTTGTCAGATTGAAGAGTAGACACTGCCAGGAAACAAGTAATGCTCAGTTTGCTTAAGTTTAAACTGCATCTTTGGAAAAGGCTGAAGGTATTTACCACTTTTTAAAGATCTAATCAAACTTTTTCTCCCTATCCCTCCAACTCTGATTTTAGCAAATTTATTTGCAATCAACAGTTCTATTGTTACAGGCGAAGCTCACTATCACAGCAGTCAGGAGAATAGAATTCAAGTCATATTACTTAGGTCAACCTTGCAGAGGAGACTGTATAGCAGAACTTCTGGCTATTGACATTTTTCCTGGTAGTGTCATTGTGTATCATCATTTGCATTTGAAGATACAGAACAGTAGTATGAGAAGCTCACAAAACAAAAAGATAAACTCATATGCATATTTAAAAAAAAAAAACCTCCAAGAAGAATGCTTTAATAATGCTTTTGGCAGTTAAGGAAGTGAAGTACACATGTTGAAAATACTTCTGCGTAACCATCCATCATTCTCATTGTGGTAGTGTCGAACAATGATCAGGAATTGAAGCCTGCAAAGTACTAGACATCTTGTAGAAGCATCAGCCTCTGTTATTTAAGAGGAAAAAGTTTCGTTAATCAAGTCAAGACCATTAATCATTAAAGTCTATCAGTCAAGTTGGATTTTTTAACACAAAATCGCTTTGATGAAAGCAGAACAACTTACTATTTTAAAAGTTCTTGTTCTTTGGCTATAGCTCATATTTCATCCTAGAGTCTTAATGCACTTTAAAACACGTAACCTTCCTTCTAGATCTAACTACTACCACTTACTAGGACTACATTCAGATAATGCACACAGGTGAAAACATTGAATGCTTAGCTCAAGAATCGCACAGTCAAGCCCTCTTCATACATATATTATCTCCACTCATAACTCCCGAGAATTCTGTGGGCCACAAATAGAGAAAATTTGAAAGGAACAGACACTTGCACCAAAAAGTCAACAAATTCTCTAGCTTTAGTTAACAGTCTGCTTTAGAAGGAGAGTCAGCCTTCAACCGCCCCACCCAGTCAAACTCAGCAATGCGGAGGATGTGCTGAGGGGCAGTTCTTCTAAGGACATACACTGCAGCTCTGATCAGCTTCTGTTCCCAGCTACCATTTTAGAGTCCACAAAGTTATTTTTCTTGGAATTACTTGGGGTCTTGCTCAGATGCACAAAATCAGTCCCTGTGGTCCAAACATATACAAGTAAAAGCCCCAGAGGAAAGAAAGGCCCATGATCACATATCTCTTCACTTCAAAGTCTCTGCCTACAGCTCTCTAGTTTTCTTGTTAAGTCTCATGTCTTCAGTCAGCAAGGGCCCATGACCTACTTGGAATTCACAGTCCCAAGAGAAATAGTTTTAACAGTTGCATTTCACTTGGTTTATATGGATCCTCCAGTGGCATTTCCAGAAAACAGGACACAGTGCAACAGGCCACATAGCATACAACAGGGGATACAGATCCCTTTAAATACGCCCGAGATAATTTTTATCTTATTTCTAAAGCGAAAGAAAAATAAGAGCTTGGTTCGGGGTTTTTTTTAGCGTAATTAAAGCACAAAACAGCCACCTCGGCAAGGGCTGCCAGCACTTCCCTACGTGAGCAGAAGCTTATGGAAAGGCTCTACAAAGGAAAAGCCTAGGTGAACAAAGCCATTGGTTTCTTCAGCACCCCCGCGGTTAAGCTCCGTCCTACCTATTTCGTAGCCATGTAGACAAAGCGACTCAATCTCTATTAAAGTAAACCGCAACAGCAACCAGCAGCGAGGAAGTGCTGGAGGCCGGCCGGCCGGCCT
>NW_009926587.1:0-4407 GCF_000696875.1 Nestor notabilis
GTTGACCACAACTCTTTGTCTGCGGCCATCTAGCCTGTTCTTTACCCACTGAGTGGTCCATCCATCAAATTGGTGTCTCTCCAATTTAGAGACAAGGAGGTCGTGTGAAACAGTGTTGAATACCTTGCACAAGTCCAGGTAGATAACGTCAACTGCTCTGCCGCTGTCCATCAGTCCTGTAGCCCCATCATAGAAGGCCACCAAATTGTTAAGGCAGGATTTCCTCTTGTTACCACTTGTTACTGATCTCCGTTTGGACACTGAGCCATTGACTGCAACTCCTTGGATGCTGCCATCCACTCAGTTCTTTGTCCATCAAATAGTTCATCCATCAAAGCCATATCTCTCTAGTTTAGCAATAAGGATATTGCATGTGATCTTACAAAGGCCTTGCAGAAGTCAAGATAGATGACATCAGTTCTTATCATAAAAGTAACTGTCCCTGTTGAGACATGACATTCCTCTTTGAGGACCAAGTAATAGAAAGGTTTCACAACTGACTGGCACACAAATCTGAAGCCAGCAAAAGTCAAAGAATACCTTATTTTGTGTTCAACACATTAAATATGGTGTAATTAATTGAACATTTACAGAATCACTATATCATGGAAAAACTCAGGTTGGTGGGGACCTGGAAAGACCATCTTGTCCAACTTCTCATGGGAAAAGTAGCCTAAATGATATTATGTTACTTGCTTGTGGTAGAAAGTCCCAAAGTATTCTTGGTAGATTGGAAATCAATGTGTTTGTTGTAGTGGTGAAGATGTTCAGTCTCTATCAGATCCCACCTCTAATTTAAAGTCAGTTTTTGCTTGAACAGAAATCTGATCCTTGGAGCAGCATAAACAAAAGAATGGAGAGATTGCTTATCATGGAGATCTGTGGTAGCTATCTGTTCCTGTCATTAAAAAGGAGGCTGGAAGTTAGTACTGTGGAATAGCTTGAAAGCCTTGCCACGAGGACCAGCCTCAATAGCCTAAATATATTCTTGGCACTGTGTCCTGGGTTCAGCTATAGCAGTCATTTTTTCTCCTTCTTAGTAGCTGGTGCAGTGCTGTGTTTTTGACTTTCAGTCTGGGAACAATGCTGATAACACCGATGTTTTTAGTTGTTGCTCAGTAGTGTTTACTCTGACCAAGGACTTTCTCAGTCTCATGCTCTGCCAGAGAGGAGGGGAAGCCAGGAAGAAGCAGAGGCAGGACACCTGACCCAAACTGGCCAAAGGGGTATTCCATACCACAGCACGTCATGCCCAGTATAGAAACTGGGGGGAGTTACCCGGAAGGCCCAGATCGCTGCTCGGGTCGGGCTGGGTATCAGTCGGCGGGTGGTGAGTGGTTGTGTCCTTTTCCCTTGTTATTCCTCTTATTATTATTGGTAGCAGTAGTGGTTTGTATTATACCTTAGTTACTGGAGTGCTGTTATCTCAACCCGTGGGAGTTACATTCCTTCGATTCTCCTCCCCATCCCTCCGGGAGCGGGGGGAGGAAGGAAGAGGGGGGGGAGTGAGCGAGCGGCTGCGTGGTTCCAAGTTGCCGGCTGGGCTTAAACCACGACACACTGTTTCTTCTTTTGCCATGTATTTGATAATCCCTACATTGTGCATGTTACAGTGAAGTCTCATGTCTGTCACACAAAGCACATGAAAATAAGATATGTTTGATTCTGTTCCTTCAGCACTTGTGTGGTATACAAGAAAAAATAGTATGAGTAGTGAAACTAGTTTGTCTCCAAAGAAAACAAAATTACAACTTCTTTAACTCTGTTACTAAATATCTACTGATCACTAATTCAGCAGGTTAGTTTTACTTGTTTAAGCTGAAGTCTTGTATGTATTAAGGAAAGATACCCCATCTGTGCTCCATAAATCACTGCCTCAGCTACATCCTTGATTAATCAGACCTTGGTCTGTTTGTCTGTCTGGACCTTGTGTGAGGAGAACAGTCCTTGTTGTTATGATGACAGAAAGGTTTGGTTTCAGGTAAGAAGAGATTTCCTACAACATGGCTTTTGTTTATGGTTACACAAATAGACTAATTGCTTCATTTGATACACTTTTCAATGTACTGGAAAAAGCCCTGTTGTTATATAAGAGGTGAACTGAATATGGAACCAGAAAGAGGTCACAGTCTATTTTTCAGCTACTCTCTCTTTGAAAATCTTTTGTAGACTTATGTCTAGTGAGAGGGGAGAAAACCCACTTCCCCTATAGCCTGTATAGAATAGGGGCCAAACATGGTTCCTCTGCAGCCTTTGAAAGTGTAGCCTGCATATTCACTTCCCACCAAGCTAATAGTTTATTGGATTTGGGGGTGGCATTGTGTAATTGCAGTGTAATATGAAGACTGCTTCGTGATCAAAAGCTCTATGGAGCATATGGCATCTGCTGACCAAATAATGCCATTTTAATGCTTAATTTTAATTCTTCAAAACCAGCTTTCCAAGAAGGAAATTTCAAACTACAGCTACAAAGTAACTTTTTCCTGCTTCCTTCTCTTGCACTGTACCATATCAAATGCAGTGAATTGCAAGTAGTCATTACGAATGAGAAATGGTTCCCCACACCTTCCACCTACTTCCCTACCAGTCATCCTACATCCAACTCTCTCTCACCAATGTATCCTATAGTCTGGCATCCTTTTCTCTTGCCATACAGCTTCTGCAGTGTCCCCACAAGACTTCACAATCTGTGTTTTGTTTAATCCCCTGAATCAGAGTGAAGCTTCATGTGAACACACTGAAAAGAGTCTGTGGTGACCATCATCACTACCAGGGCATGCTCCCTGGAACAAGGTGTGCTACAATCCTGGCAGCTTCAGCTCCATTGACAACTGCAGAAGAGAATGTGGAGGGCTTGAGTTCGTACTGACCCTACATTTACCACCAAAGACACAGCAGGCAACCATTTAACCAGTCAGGAATCACCAAGGAAACCTTGGAAAGGCTGCACTTGCGACTGTTTTTTCTACTCTGTGGTTTCCTAATTTATGCATTTTAGGTGCTTTGAAAAGGATGGATGGGATGAAAAACATTTTGAAATATTTTTTCCTTTTTTTTTTTTTTAAGCAACATAAAATATGTTTCTGCCTGTCTGGAGCATATTCTCTGTGCAATGAAAAAATTCCCCGCAATTCGTAATCTACCCAGGCACAGGAACTATGATAACAAATCACAATTCAAGGTCTTTTCTAAAAGCTTCTGTGGGTGAGCAGTTCTCATATCAATATAGACACTAACCCCACATCAATATAAATAACTCACAGGCAAATATTATTCTGCCAGCTCACAGTTCTCTGTGCCTGGTGTAACATTTAATGAAATTCACAAAACAATGCCATGGAAGTGTGGAAAACAGTGAAAAAGCCAGAGTGCAGAACTGAAATGGTAATGTTCTAGGCTGGAACATTCATAATTTCAAAAGAATACTTGATAATCTGGAGGTAAAATGAATTTTTACCATGTGCACACTCTTAAAAAAATCAGTGTGCATAAAAAAAAATTGCTATATTTTTTTAGATATTAACCCCCCCCATCACTGCTCTTTTTTCAGGATGATTAAAATGCAGGATGATAGAAAGGCAGCTAATTCTTTGGAAGTTATAATTCAGGTTTTTTAGTATCTTTTTTCACAGAAATGTGGTATAAAAGTGAATGAGCACCTAATTCCCCCAGTTTCCAAGCAAATCTAAGTGATAATACTTTCTCATTAAAATTAGAGTCTGATGAATCATGACCTCTGAGTAAATGAGAGCACATCACAATGATTTGTGCTGATTAATAGCTAACTAAGTAAATAAATATATACTCATGTGATCATGGGGTCAGTGAAATGGCTCTGTCCAAAAGCATTCCCCAATATACATTCTCTTGTTGAATGCTGTCAAATTCATCCTCCCCACTGACTTTGTTTGATAATAAAAGACAAAACTTCCCAGATGTAGTTACCATATTTTCAGCTATATTGATAGCTCTGATGTTTTGGAGTCTTTACTTTGTGACAAAAATGGTCTTGAAATAGTGTTTCTGATTACATTAAAGCATCATGGTGGAGTTCATCTGATGAATCATCTCTTCCTAATGAACACATCTTGAAAAGATCTCACAGATTCCATCTAAAAATATCTATTTTTCTCCAATAAAGAAAAAAAGAAAACCCCACCTAAACAAAATCCCCAACAGCTCCTCACTAAGATCTCTTCAACAACAAAAAAACAACAAAATGAATCAAAACACCCTTAACAACTGAGGCTCTTGTCATTAAAATATTAATACGGACTGCGCCCCAGACTCAGTCTGACAAGACCATGAATGGACATCATTGTAAAGAAGCTTTATATTCCTTAATAGACTTATAATCTCTGATTTTTCACTTAGACCATCTTCCAGAAGTTTCCACCCTATAGCAGG
>NW_009926587.1:4438-5597 GCF_000696875.1 Nestor notabilis
AGGATGTCTTAGCCTATACTGTCATAAACTGAAGTTGCCTGGAAAAAGTATTGATTAGTACAAACATGCGTTTGGAGCACAAGCTGGGGTCTCTGTGTGGCATCACATTGTGTTGATCTAACTTGCCCTGCTCTACATTGCTGCAGCACAGCACTGCATTGTGTCATAGGGGAGCTTTGGCCACAGGCCTTTTATGCTCCTGTAAACAACAAAGTAAGGGACAAAAATATGTATTTTCATCCCTCTAGTGGCTGTTGAGAAACTAAATAAATTTTGAACATAAAAAGCACAATAAAATACTCATTATTTTCAATGATTGCAAAATAGTAATGTAGTAACACATTTAGGGAGAAAAAAATGCAATAAATTAAATACTACTGATCTACATGCCTGAGCTAAAGCTTTAAGTGGAATATTATCTTAATTTGAAAAGGTCCACAGTGCATTCTTCATATTCTGATTATTGATAGCACTTCTTAATATGTCCAGTAAATTAAAATGCAGAAAATGCTCAGGGTGCATTAATTATGCCCATTGGTCTGCACATTTCATCTCTTATTATTGGGAAGAGGCAAAGACACTGAGTTACAGCTGTTGCAGCTTATGATGATCACAATGATGATGATTATTATGGTTGACATTATGTGCCTTCACAGACATGCTTGAAATCCATGTTGAGGACACTGGATGAGTGTGATTCTTCAAAGTGAGAAAAAAACATCATGGGCTATATGTGTGATTTTGTTGGATACGCTGAATTTCAAACTGAGTAGATATAATTCTGAGAGTGGAAGTGAGCACAGGAAGCCTGGGAAGATTACAGGAACGTTGTCCGGGAAGCCAGGGACCAGGTCAGGAAAGCTAAGGCCCACTTAGAATTAAATCTGGCAAGGGACATCAAAAATAACAGGAAAGGCTTCTATAGGTACGTAGCAAATAAAAGACAGACTAGGGAGAATGTGGGCCCTCTCCAGCAGCTATTGGGAGGACTGGCTACCCTGGATTTGGAGAAGGCTGAGGTTCTTACTGACTTCTTTGCCTCAGTCTTCACTAGCAAATGCTCAGACCACACCACCCAGGCCTTGGAAGGCAGACGCAGAGACTGTTAGAATTAAGACCTTAGGCCCCCTGAAGGAGAGGATCAGGTTTGAGACCACCT
>NW_009926588.1:0-25638 GCF_000696875.1 Nestor notabilis
TTGCTGGCTGGGTTTGAACCACGACAGTCATGCAGAAAACCAAAGATAGGTCCAGGAGTGAGGATCACATTTTCTGAGTCTTTTCCTCAGTACGTTATTGACCAGGCCAGTAGGTTTAAATGGTAAAAATCCATGTGAAATATGAAACCCAGCTGCTTTTGCCTAAACCTTGGCAGTGTCATAGGCATAAAAAGTTATTTGAAGAGATCACGCCTTACCGCAGTCCCTCTGGCACTTTACTGAACATCAAGACAGCACTGTAATTCCCCTTATATGGTGATATGTGGTTACAGGAAGACCTAATGCATGGTACCACTAGTTCTCCTTGAACAAAGTAAAGATTAAATGAACAGTCCAGTGTTAAGCTATATCACTCTTACCACTTTTACAGCAGGCTTTTGGCTGCCATAATTCCTCTCAGGGATGAGCAAAGTCAAGATTAATTAGGACCTCCAAAACCACACTGATGTGTCTGTGTTACATGTATAACACAGGATAGCTGCGTAGTGACTGCTCCTGTTCTGTAATCCTCTCATCAAATGAATTTACCCAGCCAGTTCAAGGAGACAAAGGCCCACAGCATATTAGTTTCTGTTTAAATAAAATTGAACTGCTAGCCCATTGCTACCACTAAATAGACAAATTATAGTTTCAACAAGCCCGAGCCTGGTATCTTTACTGAAATGTAAATATATATTAATAAATGTCTCTCTCAAAGAACAAAATGAGTGAATTAACCCCAAATATTGATGAGTTCTACTACAGGTTGTGATCCAAGTTCCTCAAAGGCTTTTTGAGGAGGCTTTTTTGATTTCCTGTCATTTTAAAAGAAACAAACATCTACACTGTGCATTTTTTTTTCTTTAGGTAAACACGTTTTTATGCTGCCATAAAGAAATCTCCTCCTGCCATTTTAGCCTGGTGTGAACAGCAGCCTATCAAAAAAAAAAAAACAAAACAAAAACCTGAAAGGTCACATTGGACGTATATTGAAGTTTCAGACACAAATCTCAAAGACCTGAGAAGTGCTTTGTTCAAATTCATAAAAGCTACAGCAAGTTGAGGGGAACTTCAATTTGTTGACATTAAATCTTTCTTCAACCTTCCAAATGGTTGTCTGAAAGGAAGGATTTCTTTTGCAGTGTTAACCACACAAGCATGCCTAGATCAAGTCAATAAAGTTTTGCCAATAGAGAAAGATTGTTTGAATTTTGAAATGTGGGTGAAGAATTTATGAGTCAATGAAAGGAAATAAAATTATTCCACTTGCTAAGACATACAAAATTTATATTTAACTGTGCTTTATCAGTAGATACGGTGTCTGATTTTCTGAGGCATGGTGATTTTTTTCTAGCAATTTATTTTGTATAGATGGAGTGATTACGCAGATCTACAAATGAATTTACATGTTTTTCACTTAATCTCAGAAGCAGCTGTGGTTTGTATAGTGTACCTGAATTAGCACTGAAATTACCGGCTTAGAAGTGTGACAGACTCCTGCTCAGGGGGCTGATTCTCTTTGCCTCTGACCCCATTCTGACTATAAGGTAGGCACGGTTCCATGCATCATTTTCATTCACTGCTGAAGCACTCAAGCTATAATGAACTTTAGGCTTCTGTCTTGGCTGAGGCTGCTATGATATTCTCCAGCAGAAACAGACTGGGAAGTCCTAAAGATCCCATAGGGATAACAGTGTAGTTGATGCACTAGCAAGTATTTGCTGGACTTTTTGCCCAGTGTTAATGAACAGGATCTGCTAAATGATGGATCACATTCTTATTTATCCCACTTCTTTTGTCTTGGTAGGTCCTCTTCTAATGGTGTGAAAGAGTTTCCACGGGGTTGGTGCTGTGCATGACGGAAATCATACACAAAGATCTCATATCCTGTTCTACCCTAAATAGCCCACACAGGTGGCATTACTACACTGTTGTTGGTAACAAGAGGGAGAGGATTAGGCTTTGAAAAGATCAATAAAAATAAAAAAAGGCACAGAGTATTGTGCAAATGTGGCTGAAGAACTGAGTATGGGAGTACTTATTTAGATTTTATTGAGTTTACTACTCACATATGGTTTTATCTTCCACTGTAACTTCATCTCAAGTTACAGTGAGATGCACCTGCCAAAACCTGGAACATGCAACAAAATTGTTTTCTTTTTATATGTCTAATTATTTACTTTCGTGTCAGGAATACTTGAGAGCTTAAATGAATAAAGAATTCAAGTCCTTGGGGGGGAAAAAAAAAAAAAGAAAGGCTGTTATTTCCCAGTGATTCCATTTTGTTCTTGGTGTGTTGCAGCCTAGCACCTTTTACCCATCATGCATTAAAGAACTGGTGTTGATGGGTGTCTCTCCACCACCATTTCAATTTAAATCTGGTGCACCCTTGTGGAAGTAAATCTTCCCCTCTCCTCCGGTCTCATTTTGGTATGCTTACAGATATGTCTGCAGTCATTTATTTCATAGACCTTCAGCAACTGGACAGAAAAAGTAACACTTCCAAGTGGAAGAGGCAGAGAGGGGGATGGAGGAGGGAGATTTAACTAGCAAAATGCCTTAAAAGTAATAAACCTTTCTCACTGAGCCATAGAAAAAGGCTTCTTCAATGTCCAATAACTCATACCACAAGGATAGTAGCATATGAATAATGTATCCTTTCAAGCAAATGGACTACACAGGATTCTTGGGAATAGACTTTATCAACACTCCTCATAGAGAGGTAAGATATACCTTCATTCTCTATTTCTGTCAATGTTCTGCACGCAACTTCTCCCTCCCTACCCAGGGATTAAAGCCACAGAAAGCAGAGTGAAATGTAGAAAGATAAGAAAAAGCCAGTGACTTTGATACTGCCTGAGTGTTCTTTGCCTTCATGTGTTTGGGAAAATTGAGTGCCGCAAAAAGTAGATGATGAATTAAAAAAAAAAACAGTAAAAGCATAAGATGAAAGACTTCTTGATCTTTTTTACTCTAACTTCTGTGTGAGAAGTAATGGTCCGTGTTTCCCTACTTAGTAAAAAGAAACAATAAGCAAAAGACTGGCTCTGAAGCAAAACTCTCCAGTATGTTTTATAATGCCTTATCAAGTCTGATCTCAGAGAACAGACATTGTAGCCAGAGCTGAGCAATTTCTTGCCTTCCATGTCTGTGCCTAATATATTTAGCATGTAACTGTTGATGGCCTTGTCTAAACCTCGTCTACATGCCCCATCAACAAGAATTTGTATAGTGACCCATTAAAGCTTTGCTGCTATCACCTGAAGGAATATTAATGCAGAAGCCCAAAGGATATATAAAGGCAGGACTTTTCCTTGTTGATTCTACCTGAAGCTTTAACAAAAATCTAGTCTCAAGTCACTTGTTCATTAAAAGAAATTGCCTCCCATGATGGAAGGAGAATGTCACAATCTCTGGGGTTTAAGTCTCTTTTCTATACAGTACAAATGCATACATATGAAAAATAATCTTCAGAGAATGGTTATTTGCTATTTCATAGTGATACATCAAACTTAAGACTTGTGAAAGTCTTTCAGAAGTTACTCAAAACAAGAAAACTACTCATTTTAGAATGTCCTATTTGCTAAGGTGGCATTCAGAGGCTGAGCTGGGTGTGAATTGCTGCACTTGAGGTCATTCTATTTTAAAGGCAGCCTTTTTCTGAAGATGAAGTAGTTCTGGAAAGTGTAAACTGCTTTTTCACACCTTGGTGGGATATTAACTAGGAACTCCTATTGTGATCAGTCCAGAGTCAACACTGTTAGCTGTAGTTCTTATGTCAGAAGAAAAATGGCTCTTAATTCCTTATGAAAAAGCATAACAGAGGGACTACCACATTATAAAATCTTCACAATCTCCTATGGATAGTGCTTCATATTTGTAGTACCATCAAGAGACAAGTTTGTGCAGGCCAGAGTTTGGGATAGCACTTTTTGTGTTTGGTTGGGTTTTCCCAACCAGTTTAACCCTGAGGCAACCATTAAAGTATAATCCACATTTGTCCCTTTCCTAAGCCAAATGAATATTCACAATTGGAAACAAAAGAACATAGAGGATTAACTCAGGAACAGCTTTTTAAATGATGAATGATGAAGAAATAAGGAAGTATATGAATAACTATGAATGAGCTTCTCAGCTTCACGATGTAATTGGGAAATGTTTAAACTAGTCAGAGATCTACTGTCACAGTTTTTAAAAAGTGAGGTTATATAAGATAGGACTGAAAAGTACAGATGTACCTTCTGGCTGTTTAAGGTGAGTAACAATGGAAACTGTTATTCTTGGGGAGAGGGAACAAACACAGTTTATTACTTTTCCCATAAAAAGTTAAACTCACTGGAGGCCAAGAGGTGCCTCGATTTATCCATAGTGTAAAGTCAGAGTAGTCTATGGAGTTGTACTAAAAATTAATATAGTCTATTTCAGTGCTATGAATTTCATTTGTAGGTGGGCAGTTCAGTTTAACATATGTTTAATCATACTGAAAATGCAAATGACTCAGTGAATGACAGTGAGAGCAACTCAAAGGGCACAGTTGGCTGTTATGTGGTTTTGCTCTAGAGTCATAAAACCAAATAATCACAGCTTTGTTATAAAATTCTGAATGATCTGAAACAAATCATTCATTTTGTTTCACTGTCAATTTTTCCATCTGTGCAAGGGGAATCATGATGCTCACAGCATGTGGTGAAACTGGATCCATTCAATTTGAAACTGTAACCTAAAATCCCTTGAGAAAAAATAATTTACTGCATTAGTTTGCTATATTTAAGTAATATTTATATTTAACTATATCAAGTATCTTTTATCCAGAAATTTATTCACTTAAAATTATGATGCTGCAAGTTGATCAGCACTGAACTATATTTAGACAAGCGTGAAAGGTCTCTATACTCATGGTGTTGCTTTAAACTGGAGTAGCTACTTGCACATAACTTGCTTGCAGAAGTGTTTCCACTTCACCTATCAGTGGGAATCTGCAACATGACAGTGTTATTTGTCTTCTGCTTACAAAAATATAACATGGCTGGCTGGGCAGATGCATAGAAGGAAGGAGGGAGTGGGGGAGATTGTGCTGAACTTCATAAATAGATATTTTATGCTGATTCATTAATGTTGTGCAAAGAAATACGATAAATAACAATTACAGAACTGTCAGTGTCTGTAAATAAAACTGTACAAAGGAAAAGAGGAGAAGTTTGTTCACTGCCACCTTCATAATTAATGAATCTCTCATCTCTCCAATTAACACTTTCAGTATTCTGCCCTTAAGAGAACAGTTGAATGAAATGACTCTGCCTTAGACATGGATGGGAGGATGTGCCTTTTAGCATGTATTTTTCCTTGGTTTAGGTGATACAGTTTGCTGTGAATATAGCCACAGAACTGATTGACATGACAGTACCTAAAAACTAAACAGAAGCAAATTGCTGCCCAAAGGCATAGGCAGTCAAAACATTGCTGGTAATTACTCTTGAAGTCAGAAATTCCTCCAGGAATACCTTGTCTATCAAACAATTAAAAATCACATGTTATCAGATGGAAGATTGGATTCTTCAAACTCTTTGTTTGCTTTGAAAGACAGGGACATTTCTGCAATATTTCTCAATTTTCTGAGATCTTCCTAGCTTGTCTTCATTTTCCCACTCCCTCCTCTCCTACTTTTTTCTTCCTTTATGTACACAGACTTACTAGTAGCTTACAGTGGACTTTTGGAATATGTGACAAAATGTTCTTGCAGCGCATGAAGGAAACACAGCTAGTGGCTCCAGGTAGACAGAAACTGGGGCTGGTTTTCCCTTCTTTATCCAACATATGGAACATGCAAATTCACTGTGTTAAAATTTATGTTTCTTATGTTTATTATGGTTTAGTTTCTCCTATATGGTTTAGTATGCTTCCTAATATGCAGAGCGACAGTTATAGAGCCTCCTGAATCTGTAGCACATCTATACCACAAGTACTGTATTCCCAGTCACCATCTGTATAATGGTGTATCAATACCCAAATGATACACAGGTGTCTGATGTAGCAACCTGTTTTTTTCCCTCCTTTCTGGAGAAAAGGGTATCCATATTACATTTCCAGTGTAATCAGAGTCAAGAAACTGCCACATATAAAATACTTGCAAGAGACCAAATTTTTAATTACTTCTGAGCAGTATAGACAGATGTGTATCAAATGTTTCCATTAAAGACACTGCCAGTTGTTAGATCTCCTTGGCCACCAGGAACCACAGTCCCAGGGAGCCTGAACTCCTGCTTCTCTTGCTGTCATTATCATCTGAAACCAAGCTTCCAGCACAATCCTATTGCACACACAGCAATACAGCAAGGCAATTTTAATTAAGGGAATGGAATTGTATGTTTCAGTGGAAAAGGATGAATTCAAGCACTCATAAACTTCACACATTTGTTTATCTCCTGTCAAGAGCGCAGTGTTTTGATCCCTGCTGGAGAGACTGCACGATAACAGTGGAAGCAAAATCGTCATGGCAGTTAGCTTTAATGACTCATCAACAGCACTTCTTTAAACCTATCATTGACCGTTCCCTGCACGTTTTCCCTTTTTTTGCATTAACAGCATTTTTACTTAATACCTTGTTGAAGAAAAAGCTGTGGAGGAGGATTTTAAAGCTCTCCTTTTAATTCTAACAATGAAATACATGTATTTCACTTCTAAGACTTGCTGACAGTATAAAATGTGTGACCATAGTGAAAAAAGACCCTTTGTCAGGATGGCACCTTGAGAGTGCATATGTATGAGACTACTCTAATGATTTCCTTGTCATGTTTGCTTAGTCAAACAATTCGAACAAGGTTCTCTCTTCCATTTGTTTGCTTAGCTATTCCCAGTCCTAAAATGTCAAAAAGGTGACCAATTCTTGAAAAATATCAAAAATATAAAATAATCCAGACTATAGTAATGCCAATCAGACCAAACCCAGAAATACCAAGGCACAGAAGACTGTTTTTTTCCCTTTGATTTTGAGGGTATGAATGATTTAATCTCACTATTAGCACACATGTATCCAAAGCCAGTTCAGTCAGGTATGGGCAGAAGCTGAACAGCAGAATGAAAATAAGAAAATAAAGAAAAAGTATTAAAAATCAGTAGGGAAAAAAAGGGCACAAACCAGTAAATGAAGCATCCTATAGGAGGTGTTGGTGATGCTGGTACACAACTGAATTCTGACGTTTTGTCTGCAGTTGCTAAACAGGTTGTAACTTCTTAATCTGTGATTTGGACAAGCTTTTCCAGGCATCATTTTGCATGTGAAAAATATATGTACAGCTGTACTGAAGTACTTTGTAAATTCACATCTTTGTCAATTATTCTTCTTAAAAATTCAGGGGGAAAAATGGAAATATTTAATGTCAAAAGTTTTTTTAAACCAGAATGTTTTTGTTTTGATCAATACTAAATGTTCTTTTATGCCAGTATATTCATTGACTAGGTCTGTTTTTAGATTTACCAGCAAACAGAAAAAATTATATTCCTGCAGCTCTAATAATAGAAAATGCATATGCAATTGAGAAAACCATACATGCGTAAGAGAAGTATTTGTACTTGGCATTTTCTAGTACTTTTCTGAGGGATCAACTCTTTCTATGTGCATAATTTTATTCCAGAATGTATTTTTTGCTATTGTTTGGATACTGTTCTAATACTAACACACATTTGGAGAAAGATGAAAAAACAGAAAATAAAATTAGTTTAAAATTGTGAATTTGCTATCATAATAAATCTTAACCCTTGTTAGAAGTGTTTGCAAAACATTCTGCAATTGGCCTGTTCTGAAGTAACATCTTACAGGATTAAGTGAACATAAGCAGTAGTGCATATACTCCTCCCCGTCGTGACATAGGGATGTATAACACACATAATCTGAAGGTGGATTTTGTGGACCCTTGTGTTTGTCCAGATGCTCACTAACATTTAGGCAGATGTAGTGTCCTCTGTATTTTTATTGGCATGCATTTGGAGTATTTGGTAAATTTGCAACCATTCAATGGTTGCAGTGGGTGCTCTGAGTCACCCCTACAACCAGTGATCGTGGTAAGGATGAATGTGACACAGAGCTGGGTTTTGATAAACTGCTCCCAGAAGGCTGTCAAGTAGCACCCTGTCTGCAGACTCATTTGTTTTGCATTCCACTTTGTGAAGCTGCATTACAGCACCTCTTTCAAAGCATTGTTTTGGAAGGACAACAAATGCATCATCTGACAAACTGCAGGAGCTTTTAGTTCACATCAACAAAAACCCAGAGGTTTTGCAATAGACTTTCACTGGGCGTCCATGGTAAAGTGACACACCACTTCAGAGCAGCAGCCTTTCCTCCAAATCTCCTAGGGATCAAGTGGGAGGTTTCACTATCACAAACATTTCTAGTGTACATTTCAAAGTCTCAATCATAGGCTATTATCTAAAGATGTCCTCATTTACTTTTCACAGAAATGCTTTCCAGCAGGCAATTCCCCAGATCCACCTCTACAAACATGGCTGTGGCATATCCTAGGTAATACTTTTCCTTCTGACAAGAGATGTGTGAGCACAAGTGAGAATTTTCATAGGCTACTTCTTAAAGATTTATAATGCAATCTTAAGGTAAACATCAGCATGCTTATTAAAGCATAACTGTGAGAGGGAGGAGTCAAGGAACAAGGAAAGTATGATTGAATTGCAAGCAAATTTTTGATACAGAAATAAGGATTTTCTGAGCTTTTTCACAGTCAAGTAAAATCAAGTAATATTCTCTGAGCAGTCAGTAGTTTCCATGCAAAGGATCCAGGATATCTGGTCTGTGGTAACGTGAAGATGTCAACCCATGTCCTTTCATATGACACATCTCACTGCTCACCTGGGAGGAATTTTAAACTTGTTTGCTTGCAAAGAATGGTGGCAGTGAAGAAGACGGTTGACAATAATCTCATTCACACTGCCCTGATGTTTAAAATGTTATTTTAAAAATTCTGTTTAATTTACCTAATTGGTCACAAACTTTACTCAGATTTGCCAAGGCAAATATCTGCCTTTCCTTCCCTTTGCTGCTTATCTGACAGCAGGCAAAGCATGAACAGAGGTGTGTCTCAGGCCTGGTCTGTGAGATGCCCCCTATATATTTAACTGTTTGATCCAGGATTTTTAAAAAGTACTTTTATCCTGGTCTTTTCACATTTATCTGAAGAGTATAACCATATTTTGCAAGTGGTGAAGATTCAAATATGGAAGACCTGCTATGATTTTAAGTTAAGTGTAATCCATAATCTGTTTATTGAGTGGTACCTTCAGGACTTTGTTCTTCTAGCCTAAATTCTGAGATATCTGAAGGTGCTATGAAATGTATCTAATGCGCACAAGCCATTTGTGTTAATTAGGTGAGTGAACAGGGTGGCCAAAATGCGGTGTAAGTGAGGCCATGATGCAACTGTATGGCCACTTGTGAGAGCTCAGACACATGGGGATGGCAAATTCCACTGGAAGAGCACAGCTGCGTAGGATTATAGATAACTCTTTAAACCACACTGGAGCATGCCTGCCTGTGCCATTTACCAGATATCAAACTGTGAGCATCAAATATTTTTTTAGCAAACAGAAATATCTCCTTACGTGAAGTTTTGGTCATTTCTTCAGTCTTTAATTTACAGTAAGTAATATTCAATCAGATTAAATTAGAGTGGAAAGCAGTAATACTGGGACTAAATGTAAGTGCTTCTGAAGAGATGGGTTTATTATTATGGTTTATTAGGTGTTAATTACAGGGCAGAGGTTGAAATGTCAATGTTAATTTGATCTAGATTTTATTGTTATTATTGTTATTGTTATTTAACTATTATATTTCTTTCACAACACAAAGTTTTTTGAAGGAACAGATATAACATTTGAATATCTATTTTTCAATAAAATACTTCAGTCTGTAGGTAGCAGAGAATGTTCATGCACATATCTAGGCCATGAATTTGAACACACACTTTCCAGTATCAGTGTTGAAAGTCAAGCATCTAAATTCCAAGCAAACAACACTCCTCAGTTTTTTTCCAAAAATTATGAGTAACTTAGCATTTGGGAGTAACTTTTGTAAAAATTAGAAAAGCTTAATTCCTGGATTCTTAAGGAAAGCAACAGCAATCAGGCTTGCAAGATAAGTGGATACTTTGGGAAAATTTTGCTTTAGCAGTCTTCTTTAGCTGCCCAAGTTAACATTAACTCATAATAGCCATCTTCCAGGCAAAGCATTCAGAATCTGTAGCATAACATTTGGCTGACTCAAGCTTGTCTCTTTCTGTAACAGAAATTGGCTTCCCTACTACCCCGTGACTTACCATCACAGTGGTAAACACTCTCCAGAACCCTTTTGAAAGGGATGATTCATCCCTGGAGTGTTTTTAGGAATTTGTTAACTTGAATTTAGCTTAGTGTGCTGGTAGCCAATAAACAGAGTGAAGACAAGCTTTGAATAGTCACACATAAACTGTTCTGAATGCTATAATTGTACTATATTATCTTGGTCTGTAGACTGAGTCATCTGCTGGTTAAGCAGAATGGAAAAAACAGCCTAAGACCGTTGCTACAACAGGGAGTTTGATAAAATGCTAAAGAAATCAGTGCTAGCAACTGGATTATATTTATCTTCCCGGGATTACACCTGCTTGTTCCAGGCACAACTTGCAATACATGTTGATTTTTTCCAAAGTTACTGAAGTCTTATGTGTGAATATTACATGAATCTAGGTGCCAAAATCACAGAAAAAAATTACACAAACATACCCTTTAGAACAAGTCTCACTCCAGACAGTACCATTCTATGCCTTCAATCCATCTGAAAGAAAAATGAAATACAGCGGGCACTGCCTATTGTACATGGCTGGGGATCCAGTTTTTGCTGACACTTGGAAGTATGCCTGCAGAGGTGCAGGGAAAGGGTTGGGTGGGGGCAGGGGTGTAGAATAAGAAGAGAGCAAAAGAGTAAGAAAGATAGCTTATTAGCAGCTGACCACCAGTTCAAACCAAGTGCAAATCAGAAACAGGTTTTGCAGCAGTTAGCCTAACAAGAAGGAAATAAGTAAGTGAGATTTTACACCGTCCTTGGGACTGTGAAATAGAAACTAGCTTTTGGCAGCCAGATTAGGGGAATGCCACTTCACTGAGAATGGCAAGTGGTGAGTTACAGGAACTTGGCACACTGCTCAGATCATCTCATCCTCCCACTCAAAGCAGTAAGACCCTGGCATCCTGGTTTACGCAAATATCAGAAATATGATCTTCACCAAAGCACACATCAATTAGAAGCCAGTGACACAGTCTGTCATGTTCTTCTACAGAGAGTTCTCCTTCAACGTGTGTGTCGTGGTTTAAGCCCAGCCGGCAACTTGGAACCACGCAGCCGCTCGCTCACTCCCCCTCTTTTCCTTCCTCCCCCCGCTCCCAGAGGGATGGGGAGGAGAATCGAAGGAATGTAACTCCCACGGGTTGAGATAACAGCACTCCAGTAACTAAGGTATAATACAAACCATCCTCTGCTACCAATAATAATGATAAGAGGAAGAACAAGGGAAAAGGACACAACCGCTCACCACCCGCCGACCGATACCCAGCCCGACCCGAGCAGCGATCTGGGCCTTCCGGGTAACTCCCCCCAGTTTATATACTGGGCATGACGTGCTGTGATATGGAATACCCCTTTGGCCAGTTTGGGTCAGGTGTCCTGCCTCTGCTTCCTCCTGGCTTCCCCTCCTCTCTGGCAAAGCATGAGACTGAGAAAGTCCTTGGTCAGAGTAAACATTACTGAGCAACAACTAAAAACATCGGTGTTATCAGCATTGTTCCCAGACTGAAAGTCAAAAACACAGCACTGCACCAGCTACTAAGAAGGAGAAAAAATGACTGCTGTAGCTGAACCCAGGACAGTGTGTCATTGAACTGTCTGGCTACAGTACATGTAACGAATTAAGCCTACAAAATAAATCATTAACTGTTTGGAAAATTAAAAAATATAAATTGTGTTTTCTGTTGAAGAATGCTGAATTGGTGAAAACAAAATATTTTTCAGAGATCACAGTGAAACTACACTAGAACACAGATAGGTTTTGATGGATCTGCTCATGCCAAAAATGTTTCAGAACCCTCTAACCACATGCCAGGATACCTGCTGAGTTCTTTAGCACCTGGTTAATGAATAAATGAACAGGTGAGAGGAAAAAGACCCTTAGAGTATGTCTTCTTTACAAGTTGCCTGAAGGTTTTCAGGATTTTCAAATTCACAGGTCAACAGATGGGCTGATGTGGATTTAGGAGCCTGGAAACTCTGAAAGCTTCATAATTGCTATTTTGGCTCTGCGGTGACCATGATAATTTCCAGCTTCCAAGGGAATGTTGCTCTCCATCTCTTCACTTTGGACATAATGAAATATTCATTGAGCCAAAATAGACTGTCTCTGTGGGTTAGCAGTTTAGGACACCACCTGATTTGAAATGAGGATTTGAATCCAAGCTGATGGAGGCCTTCATACTGAAATACCAGTTGGCACAAGAACTAGGAATCAGATTACTGCCTTAATTATCAGGCTATATAGCAACTTTAATGCCTTGATGAATATTACAGTATGAAATGTAAAATGAATAGAATAGCAGAAGTGACAGAAGAAGGCACCTATCTCAAGTATAAAGGTTCATACATCTCTCAGGAATCATAAATGTTTGAATCCTTTATAGCAAAAGGAACAGAAGTCAAGTCTGCTAAGCCTGTATTCCATGATTCTGTGATTGCTGTTTGGTGTTTAGGCAACCATGTGCTCCTTTTTCTCCCTGGAACTTAATAATGATTGTTTTAGTACAAATTTGTGAATAGTTTTGCCTCCCATTACATCACATTTTTCAGATCATTAGGTCTTAGCTAAAGAAAAAAATATACAGTGCAAAGTAGCCAGATATGGTACAAAATCTATCAGAAATTAGAAGGAAACAATTTTCTTATGTAATGGTATGTTAAACAAAATCTTGCAATTTAACCCCAATAGTCATTACTTATATAATTTAAACCAGAAAAAACCAAAATGGTGAGACACTGAGAGCACTAATAATGAACCAACACCATCCAACAATTAATTTATTGCAGATATTTTAATTATTTATTTAATGATTGCATATATGTATATGCATAAAATGTCTCCTTCCATCAAAAACTACTTGTAAGGATTTAATTTTGTGTTATATGTTCTTTGTCAGTAGTCTGTACTATGCCAAACTTACTGAAGTTTTGAGCCTGCATTTAAGATGAAAAGCTTTCTATTACAAAAAGCCATCTGTGGATACACTTACAGTTAATGTTCCTTCAGGTTGTATAGGTCTATGTCAACTTGATAGAGGTTATACGTGATTACCATCACCAGCTTTACTGCTCTGTATGTTGTGAACAAGATGACATGCATTGAGAGAATGCTTCTTCAAAGACTTTCTGGTGTTAATGGTGCCTACAAACATACGGAAGAAAGAGTATTAAAACAAACATTAAAGGTTTGCTGCTCTTTTGTTTCTTCCTCTGCAGAGAAAGTTGACTCATTAATTGTATGAGACAAACACAGTACCTTCCCATAGTATCATCCAAGAAGATACTGACCAAAATGAGACCAGATGCCTTTCAATAATCCTATTTGAAATGGTTTCTCTGTCAAAATTAGCAAAACAGGGTTAAGGTTGTCTGTTGAAGAAGCAACAAGATGAAAACGATGCTGCTACTTGATATTTCTGTTGGTATTTCTTCAGTGTAATTTCAGACCATGACATGGGTGGGTAAGGAAGTAAAATGGAAGCAACAAAATGGAAGAAAAGGAGAAGAGTGAAATGTTAACAGATGCAGAAGAAATAAAACCCAAGGAATTCAGGAAGTATTTGGTAGTATGAAATGAAAGCCTGACACCCGAAGGTTAAAGCAGAACCACTGCAAAGCTGGGGATGATAACCATACTATTGATTTTATACAATTTTAGTGATATTTTGTCTGTTTTCTTTCATTAAGGAAAATGTTTGCCTTGGTTTTGTCTCTAGGAGAATCCCAGAAAACATGAAGTCAAGACACAGCTAGGGTGTAATTTGGTCACAGAAGCAAGATCGATTGCCTTATATAACCCATATTTCACTGAAAACACCTCCTAAATATCTACATTTCCATCTATCGTATGAACATAGGATTTGTATATATCCCAGATACAGGGGACCAGTGATGAGAAAGATCCTGTGTCTTGTTCTCTGGCGTCTGAACAGTGATCTTTTAGAGTGCTGTAAAACCTATGGAACTATAATTTCATATCAGGAAGGTGGGGAAAAAAAAAATGTTGTGGTTCCCCATCACAGCACGTTAACATATTCCTGATAGGGTTTGCTGCATCTGATTTACCTGCAGCTGTTCTCAGTAAGGTTTCTTGTCTAGCTGACATGGGCACTGTGAGAAATTGTATTAAATAAGATGAATCACAGATTGTTTCCCTAGGTTAGGTCTTTTTATATCTTCTTGATAGTTAATAGTAATTAAAATGTTACCAGATAGCAGCTCACAAAGACTGTTTAAGATTATACTGAGACAAAATACCAAGCAAAGCACAGCACAAACTTCACAACAGTTCCTCCCAACTATTTCAGAAGCAATGAGTCAGTTTGGGACTTAGTGAAATTACTACTCTTGACCATAAACATATACAATAAAGCAATTAGTCTTGACACCAAATTCCAACACAATCAATGAAGCCTGTTTTCTGAAGAAGCCTGATCTGTCAAATGCAACAGTGCTGCACCAGTCACTCTGTGGGTACAGTTTTACCAGGCTGGCCTTGCGCTCTTTGAATTGTAACTCAGTCAATTTAATGCATTACATATTTTCTTGACTGACTGCTGCTAGGGTAAGAACGAATCATTAGTGTATTTGCATTCCTTCTGTTTTTTGTCATTTACCTATGTGGCTTTGTATGCACTTATGATCTCCTTTTTGCTTTTTGTCAAATGTGTCTGACTTAAATAGAATCTTTAAATCACCAGTAAACCATGTTTGACATCCCCTTGTTTAACTCGAATCTCCTCAGCTCCTTTGTGTAACATAACCAGTGTGGTCAAAATCTTCCTTTTCCATCCACAGCAATTTCCAAAATGAGATCATGATTCATTCTGTGGTGCTTTTATTCTGAACATAAACTTATGTTTCAATAGCTTCATGACTGGCACCTACTCTTATAAAGTCTGAAAAACAATTTACAAGGGGATTTCCTTTTAGATCCTTGTTATTTATGAGCTGCATGACATAAGCGCGTAAAGCTTTTTTAAAAAGATAATGGAGCTTTTAGTGAATTTCCCCATTAATCGGTCTTAAAGCTTTTCTGGTGCTAATGCAGTTGTGATTACTTTGTAGTGGCCTGGTTTCAACACCTCAAATTGCTGCTTCTCCTGCTGTGTCACATTCAGAAAGGAAGAAGTAGGGGTGGGAGAAGGAAAAAAATAACAAAAAATACCCCCACAAACAACCCCCCCAATAAACAAATTAAGAAGGAAAACCGATTTTCCATTTGTGTATAAATGGGGACCAACCTGAGAATTTACCATTAGTTGTAAAACTAATTTTCTTGAAGACTGGAAATAAGTGTTTCAAAAAAGCAACCCCAGTGTGTAGAAGGTTATTTTAATTAGCAAGGACTACCAATACTTATCATAACACCTTAGGAATTAGTGACCTTTCAAATGCCTTTAACATAGAAAGCTAATTTCACAGAGATATTGCTGTTATTATTTTTAATGTCTTTCAAAAAACTGTTGAAGTACCTTTTCCCCTTGATTTTGTAAATAAAAAGCAAACATTAGATAATACTATCAAAATGTTGTTTTCTGATTCCTTCTCTGTTCTTTTCTAAAATTGCTTAACATTTTCTTAGCTTTTTGACTGCACTGAGCCCTGAGTCAACAATTTCCACAGAATTTTATACTAAAACTCATTCTAAAGTAGTACTGGTAAACCATTATTGCAGACATATAGTAAGTATCATTCGTCTTAGATATATTGCTTTACACTTATCTACACTAAGCCTCATCTTCCATGTTATTTTATCAGTTATTCAGTACTGCCTGGACTTGGCTAGTTTCTTCTGAAATGCTGCTACACAGTTAACATCCATTTTTTGCAGCTTTAAACAACTTCAATGACTTCCCATCTGATTTTGCTACTTCAGCTATTCCCCTTTCCAGACAATTTATGGTTAAGTTAACAACACAGATCACTGAAGTATGCTATTGATCATTTTACTCCACTAGGAATATTGGTAATGTACTATATGTTTTGTTTTCCATTTTTTGACCAATTGTTTATCTTGTAAGCACCTTCCTAATGACCTTCCTAACTTTTCACTCAGAAAAACCTTCAGCAAGTTAAATTTCCAAATGTATTTTGGAGATTCAAGTAGATTTTATGAACCATCTCTACCAGCTGTAGTAGGTTTATTTAGGCATAATTAACCTATAGAAAATCTGTGCTTGCTCTTTTCTAATATATCACACGTCATGCTAATTTTTGTCTTTACAACAGGTCACTTGATCTGTGTAGTATGGCGGTAAGAATTACAGATTAGCATTTCTCCAGATTTTACCTGAAATAATTCTTAAACTTTGGCAGCAAATCATCCACCTTTGAGTCCTCTGAGACCTAAGCACTTCTCAATGAAAGACTGTGTACCACAGTTACAGCTCACCTATTGCAGTCTTGACTTCTGTTTAGGACTTCTGGGTGAGTAACACATGGTCTGGCAATGTATTCTACAACTCCTTTTTCTCTCACTTGAGTATGAATCATGTTCTCTTTGCCCATATGACACTAGAAAGGATCAGGTTGCTCCATTTTTAGTTTTCTTTGAAGTTTATATATCTGAGCACTATCATCCATATGCAGGAGGAAGAATGAACATCAATTATGATTAAATTTAAGCTTCTGTGAAAAAATAGGTTAAAGGATCTCAGCGGTCAAATGCTCTGCTCAGGAACTTTGGTTGTTGATAAATAGGAAAATGTGGGGAATCTGTACAAAAAAATTTTGGAAAGCTGTTTGAGAGGATCTTGTTCTTCTGAAAAACATCATACGAAATGCAGAGCTTGTCTGATATCAATGTATAAGAATCTCATATAAAGCAAATGTATTGAAATGACAGGATAATTTTACAAAATAAGCAGGATGAAAGCAGTAATATTAATGTAGGATGTGACAATGGTTCAGGAGTCCACATGCTACAAGCATTTACTCTAATTTGTCAGTGTAGTTCTTAGTAATAGGAGGCAAAGGCATGTATAATACAGATCTGAGTCTTAAGAATATACTGATATTATCACAGGAGTTTTTATTTCTTCCAAAGAACTAAATCAAATGAATCTGCAATTTTTTAAAGTCATCAATCTGTTCTCATAATTATAAAATTTAACAGTTACAATTTTTTTCAATATAAAAGAAAGGAGAACCCAAGTCACTCCTCAACATATTCCTACCCACTATTAGTTTTATAATACCATATAGCTATCACAGAAATTATCTTCTCTAGCATCCTTTCAATTGAAAATCTGCTTTCATTCAACAGGCAGAGGTATTGGTTCCATTCCCATCTGCAGCCCTGCAAGTCTGTCCCTGTATATTGTCACTTTCTATCTCAAAGCTGGGAGGAGGATTCAAACAGCAGAATACTAAGGGACATCCCCAAAAGGAGCTAAGTCTGCATGTCTGCCTTGGAATCTCATTTTGATTTGCTTATATTAACACCAGGTGAGAAGAGAGAGCTTTAAGCTGTTGTTGGTATTGTCTGGAAGAGTGAGAAAATGTGTAGATATTTAGGCCTGTGTGGCTCAACAGCTCTGTCCTTTGTGAGGGCTTCTGGAAGACCAGTAAATTCAGTATTATCATTATGTTGGTGTGCTGGCAGGTTGTGGGAAGCATTACGCTTCTTCTCTCTGTCTGGAAGGGCAGTGAACTTAGAAAGGATCTGTAACCAGTTTAGCGTCTATATGCACAGGAGAGGCAAGGCTGAACTGCAAAGTATGTCAACAGAGAGATGGTTGTTATCGTTTCCATGGGCGTAAGCGAGGGAAGGAATGCTGAATTGTTTACATTCTTTTTATGTGCAGCCTGCTTAAATTTCTGGTATACTCCCCTTATCAATCACTTGCTGAATTCCTGCAGTGAATCACGTATGGTTGAGCTGCAGTCAGTGATTATTTTATACTCAGATGCTGATAAGAGTGTCTTTCTGCTTGCGTCAGCTTCTGCTCCATAAACAACCTCATTGACCCATTTACCCATTGCTCTAGGTAATAAATGAAGGCTTTCAAGGATTATATTGTTAAACTGAAATTAACTTTCAATGTGCTTTAGCAGTGATGTTAATGTACTAACATATTACAGAAAATTGCTTGCAATGTTCACTAATTTTCCATCATGAACAGGAGTTTTGGAAATTATAACTGCTTATTTTGGGGTTTAAACTGCTCTCCAATGTTAAATTGTATTTCATCAGTCTTTGGACGTCTACAGTGTAAATATCTACAGATAAACTCACTATCTCATTCACTTCTAACAGAAAGAATTATGTGCTTTAAAATACGTGTGATGACTTGTACTATATAAATGCCTGATTTTCTCCACTGACTAGGAAGGAAATGTGTGAACTGAGTGAACCCAGATATAGATGTCTACATTGCTCATGTCAAAATTTGGCAAATGAAACCTACCATGTCTGGCATTAAATATATACCTGCCTAGGGTAGGGCTGGGTATTATTTTAAATCTACAGATTGCAGGGCATCTGGTGCTTTCCTCTGGAGTAGTTTGGTGGTGGTCACTGGGAGAGAGAGGAAACATACTACCTGCATGGACTATATGTGTGCTGAAGTACCCCTGTTGCTGTTATAGAGCATTCCATTCACCAAGCATATGTTCTCCAACAAAATATATATAAAAAAATTATAGCCACTTTGTATAATAGAAATGCCTTTAATATTGGTGTTTCAGTCTGCTTTCATTTAGACCTAGAGAACAGGACTTCTCAGCTGCATAGTTTGTACTGCACAATCTTGAAATGTGAAGTAAGATTAACAAAAAAAAATGAATTGTTATGTTAAATTTGAGCTGACATTGTATTGTTTGGCATTCAAACCTCTAAGAAGAAAAATGGAATTAATGGTTGCTCAGACACATGCCTTTCTGGCCCACGGTGCAAGTAGGAAGATTTTTCAAAAAGATAGTTCAGTTCACATGCTATTGGCATATGCAAGATCAGCTCTGCCATGAGATTTACCTAATGTAGACCTGTTCTGCTTTTGAAACAACTGCATTAAAACCAGCATAATTTGTCTTTTAAAAAAGCATTAATAAAATAGATTTTAGCAATGTATTTATAGAAATTTAAGACTGATACTGACATTCAATGATTAATATTATTGCTTACCTCCACATCCTTTCCCTAGCCAAGAAATTTTCAGTTGTCCTGAGCAAGAACCAAACAGAAAAACATAATTACATTAGTATCTTTCCAGAAAAGTGAATAGTGAGTCTAAGTTGTTCACATTCTTAAGAATAAAGAAGTAGTGATATTTGCATTACAACACACTTTTATTATAAATTGTAGATTGAACAGAAACTGTTCAAATTATAATCCATAAAAGACAGGAAAATATTATCAAGGTTCTTTTCAGAACTATTTACATAAAACTCACTTTATTTTTTGTGATTTCAGCAGATCTTAAATTTTTTTAAAAAGCTAATGGAAATTCATGGGTGTGCTCACAGTAATTGAGGGACATATATTTCTGTAGATACTAATCTTTGTCAATAGTTACAAATACCAGGATTCATGTGAAGCATTTTTGTTGCTGATTACACATCTCTGTATATAATGTGTATTGTAAATCTAGACCTTTGTGACCAGCACAATTTTTGTCCGTAAACCTCCCTTAAGTGTCAATTGAAGTACTGAAGTATTATATTAAAAAAATAATAAAATAATCTATTTCACTGTAGGGTTAATGATAGTCATGTAATCTCTTCCTGGAACAGTACAAATATCTGATATTTGTATAAGAAACATAAGAGAAGGACTATTCCAGTTTGTTTATTTTAAGTTTTGAAGTCGTAATTCTGTGAAAAGGTTTCATGATAATGATTAAGTTTTGTTGCTCATTGTAGATACACAATCAATAGGGACAATATATATTTGATTTTACAATGTTTTACACACCATTTTGGCTGTAAAAAAATGAAGCCAGCTTCATCAAGAAACTATAGCTCTGTAACTGGAAGAATCTGTGCAATAGTACCAGTAGCAGGAGGAATCTTGTGGACTAAATTGGAATAACTCAGCTGAGTAAGAAACTGTGGGTCGAAAAGCTGTGTGTTAGGGATTTATATATTCCCTCCTTGTATGGAACAACTGTTTTTCCATGTTTAGCAATGTACAGCAAAGCATAATTCTTCGTCTCAAGAGAAGATTGAATAATATGAAATAAAAAAAAAAAAACCAAACAAAAACAAGCTCATCCAAATTCCTTAACTTTCCTCGATTTATTTTCTGAAGAACTGAGGTGAGCTAATGGCTTATATGGTTACTGGCACACACACAGAGCAAACTATCTGCAAGGCAGCATGTAAGGGGGTAAAAGGCAGGGAATGGTAAGGGGTAACATGCTCCATAGGATAGGAATAATTACAGAGGTTAATTTAAGCTGAAATATATATATATTTCCTCCTCCCCTCGCTTCCCCAAAAGGATTTTATTGCTTGATCATGCTTGGTGGCTTTGTATTCTTAGCAGGAGTATGGAGACTTCCTGGAGAACGGTAATGGGACTGTAGTCCTTGTCATTAGCACTAATTGTAGTGAGAGCTGCTCAGCATTTTAAGTGAAGAAGCTGTGTTGTTATGAACCTCTCCTTCACTGTTACTAGAGTAGTGTACCCTCTCTTGAGCCTGAGAAGAATATTTATACAAGAAATGGAGTCAAGCCCTTGCCTGATGCCTGTAGCTTTATAAGGCATTTCTCTTCCAATTTTCCTGGTGTTGTTCCCTAATTCTCTTCCCTAACCACCCTTGTAGCATTACTGTAAGTCATGCCATTCAGGGACTATCACTGGATGTGCCACAGAAAGACATGTTTTACAGTGCTTTGGTTTTTGTCATTATGTTCTGTGTTGTTATATTACTTGGTAGGAGGAAGTTTATATAGTCAGCTACTTTTGATAATTTTCCTCCCCCCCCATTTATATTTCTCTGTCTGTCTCTTCATGACTTTAAAACTACTGTGTGTGATATATGCATCTTGTTTATTTTAGAAGATTTTATCTAAGAGGAAGAGACATTGATATTATCTCTAATATACTTATTACAAAGCAAGTTTCAATTCTTGTAGTTCAGTTTCAAGCTGTGTGAGTATAGGTTATTAACTGTTTAACTACAAATTCATTTATTTCCTGGGATATCTGACCAGAAGAGTTGTTGTTAATATAATTTCTGATGATGTTAACTGCAGTGAAATTTACTATTCTAAAATTCTCTGGTGCTAGAGTAAAACACAATGTGTAACGCCACTGCACTCCACCACTTGCATTTCCTGGTTACAGCATTCATACAGAACTTTTAGCTGGTTTCAGCAGAATAAGACTAACTCGTTTGGTATGACTAGGAGGGGACCTGTTAGAATAAGACAAGAACAGTACAAGCATGTGAAATTCCATTTGTCTATGACACAGCCCAAGGGGCTCTGAGCTGCCTATTAGGAATCCATTTCCAGCCAGTCTCCACTATAAAGAGCTAGAGATTCCTGAAGAAATGTTCATCAATGGTAATTAGACTGCCATAGCTTAGAATTATATCATTAATTATATAATTGCATTTGATTAAAAATCCCTATAATAGCAGGTTGCACTAGATCTGATCTTTTTTAATGAAAGTAAAAAGAAAATAATAGAAAAACATACTGTGCATTAGTAATTGTAAAATTACATTAAGGATGTAGTACTGCAGGTTGCAGTAACCACCATCTTGTTCTGTTACAATGCTAGAAAATATCACTGTTTCAGACAGTCTTGAGCTTATGTTTTGACCTCAGCCACTTTTGGTAATTTAGACCCTGATTTGTAGAAAGAACTTCTCATTATTTTTAATGGAGAGTTCTTTCCAGTCTGACTGACATTTTTTTTCTGAAAAATGTCAAGCATTTATTGTGGAAAGAATGAATCTTTTAAAAAGGGTGGACTTGGCCTGATCCTGACTCTTATCTGAGATTTTTTTCCATACTCTGTGTATCCCACGTAAAAGTCAAGGGCAATGGCGCTTTCTGAATGACATTATCCACAACATTTCAGTGTATTTCATGTGCTTTTAAAATGCTCTGAGCAAGATTCTGTCTGTGTTGAATGTCAAAGTTCTCAGGTAGGGTAATGAGACACAGTAGTCTGAAGTCAGTTTTTAGCAGTCATGTTATCAAGGTGACAATGCCTTTAAAGACTGCAAGTGCAATCAAAAAGTCATGAATATTGTCACGATACCCTGTTAGCACTCCTTAACACAGCTCTGATCTCTGAACCTGTTGTTTAGTGATAGCCCAGTATAGTCCTTTCCAGCATGAATAAAGCAAGCCAGCCTGCATGGAAAGCACTCTGAGCCTTATGGAGATGTACTGAATTTATACCTCCTGCCCTCTTGGCTACAGAATAGGTTCTAGCCCGTTTTTATGTACTGATGCAGACATACCCTTGAAAGCTGTGCCATGGATTGGGACAGGCTCAGGATCTCATATCATTGCCCCAATTATTTCTCCAGCAGGCAACCATCAGTTGAAGGAGAGGGAAGTGATGGGAAGAGGACTCTTTCTATTAAAAAAAGTGGTATTTAGTGCTGCTTTCACAAGATGAAAGAGCCACAGAAAAGCCAATAACCTTACTTGATGGGTAAGACTACTCAAACCGCTGCGAGGGAATGATCCTCGTGTCCTAAGGTGCTTAGCACAGGAGCTGTCTTGGGCCTGCTCACTGTCTGGGGCAGTAGATGACTCACAGTAGGGCCCATCCTGATGTTATGATTATGTAGATGATCATGTATCCCAAGTAACAAGCAATAGAACAAGAGGTAATTGCCTCAAGCTGAACCAGGAGAGGTTTAGACTGGATATTAGGAAAAATTTCTTCACTGAGAGGGTGATCAGGCATTGGAACAGGCTTCCCAGTGCGGTGGTGGAATCACCGCTCCTGGAAGTGTTCAAAAACCATGTAGATGAGGCCTTCAGTGATATGGTTCAGTGGTGATCTTGGCAGTCCTGTGGTAATGGTTGGACTTGATGATCTTAAAAGTTTTTTCCAACCTAGTTGATTCTATGAATCTATGTCAATGAAGCTCTGGTCACATACAGATTACTAATATAGACATATCCTTTCAAAACTTGGCTTCTTTTCACATAAGTATATGTGACAGGAACCAATCCATAAGTGGAAGTTGATTGCTACCCACAAACTATAATTAAGAAAATGTGTTTAAAGTCATCTCTGTGTCCTGGAAAGTTCAGGGAAGCATTCTGCTTCATGGAAACGGAATGTCTTTTAGTGGTCTTAAGGTAATTGCACATGGTCTTAAGGTAATTGCACATTTATTTAAATAGCAATATTTAGCAGTAATATATTAAGAAACAGAACAGTCAGAAAAAAGAAAGACTAATATGTCTCTCACATCTCAGTATATGCTAACAACTTACATAGTGGATGGGACCCAGAGGTTGTATTTTGAAGTATATACAGGGAAAGTTAGATAAATTATGGAGAGTTGATTCTCTATAAGATTACTGTTTGTCTCACAGGGTGACTGATTTTAATAAAATTAACATTTCAAGAAAACTCCCCAAAATGCGCTCTCTGTATTAGCAATCTATCAGCCTCCATGTGTTTGGCCAGAACCAAATAGGAAGAAAGTCAGTGTTGTTACTGAATTCCATTTTGTGCCTTACGTTAGAGATTTGTAAAACTGTCTCTTGATGACTTGGAGATAAGTGAAATAACAATGAATTCAGCTTGAGGCAAGCTGCTCTTCAAGCAGACCTGTCGGGAGACAGAAATACAGTTCATAGTGATTCATTCTTGTGCTGTGTTTCAAGCAGCTAGCAAAGGAACATGGCATATCTGAAACAAATACCATTAAAGTGCTGCACAGAAAAAAAACCAACCAAAAACCAAAAAAACCCAAAACAAAACAAAAATCCCACCTACAAACCCCACCCAAAACACAAATCTAAAACATACATTACATTTCTAAATTTTGGAGGAGCACAAACTATGGAGCAAGCATATGAACCAGAACTGAGGAGTTAATTGAGATGAAAAAAGGTTCACATGCTCTTTAGAGAGTACACAATTCGGAGTATAGTGGAGACCTGGGTTTAATCCACTCTTTGTTTTTTATGAAATATCTGGTCAAGAAAACAGTCTCTGGGGAATCAAGTGCAAATGAACTGTGAACATGGAAATGAAAATAGAATCGCCAGCTGGAGAACGTGGATAGGAACAACTAGAAATATGCAGAATCAGCTTGTAGCAACGTATCTACAACTAAGCAATACAGCCACCAAATAATTTTTCCCCTGAGAGCAAAAAGCCTTTAAACAGTATCCAGACTGGGTTTAATGCTTCCAGTGGAGCAAGGACTTCCACTTCATTGAGGCCGTAGGACCAGTGTCATAGATGAATTTGCAGACATAGTTATAACACTACAGCCTTTTTCTGCTTCAGAGAAATGTAATGGGACATTCTTTCTCTTTTTTTGGAAGAAATGTGAAAGATTTATAGCAGCAAAGAATATAACAAAAAGTGAGAGAATGTTAACTTTTTTTGCTTGTTTGGTTTAGATTTATGACCTTATTATGGATTATGACTTATTATTATAAGTGTTTATGAAATGCTAATAAATTACAATGAGAGAAAAACACCAAATGGCCTCAATGAATGCAATGCACAAATAAAGATACTGTCTTTCTAATAATTCATGTGGAGATGAATCACAACCAATGTTACAGCTTTTGGAGCCATGTGGGTCTTACTTAACAGAAGGAAAAAGAAATCTGAAGGGTTTTAAGGCACAATTTTCTACCTCTGCTTGCTTTTAGTAGAAGAGCAAACAACAGGGTGGGGAAAAATGTGCCCTTGTGACTGATGAGTCACTGTCTCTCCTTGTCACTGTTTAGGAAAGTTAGTTTGCCTTTTTAAATGGAACTGATATTTAAAGCTTTTTCTGCTAGTGGCACATTAAGAATCCTCTGTTTGCAACTGAGTGCCTGCTCCAGCTGAATGACCTTAACATATGCAGGAGCAAGGTGCTGCTGGCCAGAGGAGAAACCCTTTGGTAAAATATTAATGATACACCATGGAGCATCCTGGGTGAGTCTTAAACTAACTGTGCTCCTGGCTCCTCTGTCCTCTAGAATGCAAGTAGTGGGTGACATGAAGGGGTAAACAAACAAAGAAAATATTAAAGATACAAGCTAGAGTCAAGGGAAGCTGAAGTGAAGAATAACGTGAACTAGTTACTAATAGAGTCAAGTTTTTGCTATGTCTCTAATATGGAGGTGGACTTGTGTCGTGGTTTAAGCCCAGCCGG
>NW_009926589.1:0-13205 GCF_000696875.1 Nestor notabilis
TTTCCAACCCTAACTATTCTGTGATTCTACTGCTTCCACTTCTTTATTTAAAAACAAAGCCAAAAAAACCCCAAAATACACTCCCCCAAAAAAACCAAACCCCAAAACAAAAACCTCCAAATGAAACACCTCTCCCCCCCAAACAATGCTAAAAAGCAAAATCAACCCACAAACCCAGAGACTTTTTTTATTTATACATGTTGATTTAACAAAGAAATTTTTTTTTACTAGTATGTGTCTGGAAATAGAAACACAAAATGCATGAAGTGAGTGACAGTTGAAGTTTAGAGCAATTTCTTCTGTCTGGTCTTGATATGACTGGGTAGTTTTTCTTTTTTTATATATGATTTCCTCTTAGCTGCTCCTTTCCCACACACCAAGAGAAAAGTTAACCCTCCTCCCCACCAAAAGCCAAACCCCATGATCTTGCTGAGGTGCTAGTTCTGCCCGACAGCACAGTACAATGTGATAGGAGATGAAGGGGTAAGGAGGGATTGAGAAATGGTATCAGAGTAAGGAATGTGGAGGCCAGCTATGAGAGAAAGGTGTTGGTCTGTACTTGAGACATTTGATAGAGAGTGCAAGTTGAATTGGACTGTGATCATGTAATAGAGCATTTGATTAATAGCAGAAGTCTAGGGATCAGTATTATCTGGAAGAAAAAGTGCAGAAACTTAGAAGTTTTACAGCAACTAAGTATTATTAAATACTACATTAAGTAGGTTTTCCGCAAATATTTCACTTAAATAAGGAGAGGATTCGAAAATTGTAGATGCATGTTATGAGTACAGGAAAATGAGCAAGTGCTTTTATGCATGGAACAATAGAAAAAACAAATATTTTCATTTTGAGAAGGTTGGTGTATTTTATGTCAAAACTTCAAAGCATTCTAGGTTATGATGCATTGTTGATATCAAAGTATTGCACTGATAGTTTTGAGAGCTTATTTTCTTTAACTTATTGGTAAAATAGTTCTAGATTGCAACATTGGCTTTACCCTTGTTCAGTCAAATATTAACTGTGGTAGGTAGAAAATTTGACAGGTGAATCTAAGTTGTAATGTGACCACAATTTATTATAATTTAACTTCAATTTGAAACATTAAGGAGAATGTAAGAGATAGCATATAAGAACTATAATGGTTGGATTGGAGTGAAACTTGTTATTAAGTTAATGGATATATAGTCTAAGAATAGCTCAGGATTACAAGTGGTAGAACAGTTCTGAAACAGTCTTCTTGTGTATTGAGTGGTGCTGAAAAAAACTGTTAAGATAGACCTCAGTAGGCTTAAACAGAGCATCTTAAAATAGCCTTGGTAAAAACCTGAGTTCTTCTGCAGGGCTTGTATACAAACATAGCAAAAATTTAATGATTGCATACCATTCTTCATAATAAAAATGTGTGGAGTAAGCATTTTTAAACCATGCCCCCTTCTTTCTAATGAGTAAAAACAGGTGGTGTTCATTGGATACAGGTATTAGTGACTGTGATTTTCCTATCAGCAGCCAGATGTTCGAGTAAGAACTTGCTTTGACACACAAATACTGAACTCCAGTACAGCTGCTATAAATCCATGATTATTTTTAACTTCAGCTTCATATCATATGGACAATGAGAAATAATTGAGACTCCGGGATTTTATTTTGTGCACATATAATACCCAAGAATAAACTTACGTTTTGTGGTATTTTTTCTTTTCTCTTTGTAGCAGGATGATAATTAAATTTACATTAGATCTAGCCTGACAGTCCTAACATTTGTGGGCTCTAATCTTTTTGACAATATATAATTTAGGAGTTTTTGCTGGTTTTTGAATTCCTATACTTTAATCAACTTTTTTCTCTTGTTGATGTTTCAGTTTCTAATGCAAAAAACTGGTTCTACAATATTGTTTTCAATTAATCGTTTTTATAAAATGTATTTGTAGTTCACAGAAAATATGATTTAAGTGATACTAAATAATTTGATCCTGATACTTGAAAAATGTACTGAAATCTGTGGCCTACTGCAAAATATAGTGTTTAGTTTCCATCAGCATAAAAAGAAAGCCTCAAAGGGAAAATGCATCCACCGATATAGGTACTTGATCATTCTCAGCATTCTCAGCTGAAATGTGCTAAAAAATGTCTCATAGGGTTATCTTTAGGTCAGATTCGACTGGTTACATCAAAACCAATTGATGGTTATTTGCCTAATCTGTTTCATAATGAAGCACCCATCCCAGAAGGACAAAATCTGTTTTCATATATATATTTACTTTTAGGGGACAAACAGATAAAGGCATCTGATTTGGTTCTCTTCTCCTGTAATTTTGAGTCCATTACAGATCTGTATCTAGCAGGTATGAAGCACTGTTTAATCCAATCCTATGATGGGATTAGAAGTAGTGTGTATTTCAAAAGAGCATCTCCCTTGTGTTATTTCCAACAGAATAGCTTATTATTTGTCACTAGTAAGGTGTCACCATTATAGGAGTATCTAAATATTCTGGTTGCTAATCAAAAGTGGTGATACATAAATTTTACCCAATGTGTACAATGGCATGCAAAAAGACAAAACAAAAAACAATGCAGAGGCTGTAATACATCTGAAGCAGCTGTCTCACGTAGAAACAACATGCCAAGGTCTAAGCTCACCAAAAAATAGCTTTGGCAATAGCTGAAATTTTAAATTTTTGTTGTGTTCACTTGGAGACATTCCTATGGATTAATATTTCAGGCAGCCACTTCTGCAATTCCTTTAGGTTTTTCCTCCCGTTTACGGTTAGATTCTGATATTTACAGGAGATGCTAGAACAGTGTGTAGTAGAAATTTGTTGCTTTTCTTCCCTTCCTTTGCAAAAGTTTCTTAATTACAATACTGTGCCAAAGAATGTATAATTGTCCATTTAAAAATTAAAATATAATGGCTACTGTAAGTTTTAATATTTTTAATTCAAGGTTATCTAGTTGCATCATTGAGTGAATGGAATGCCTCTTGATCTTCTGTTGAGTAGAGAGTCCATTTTGAGTTTTAAAATGATCCAGTTACACTGCTGTTATTCTGACAATTCTCATTAATCGTAATTAGTCTTTTGAAATGCCAATTCTTCCTAATATCTTTTTTCTTTCTTCCTAGCTGGGTTGAAAACTTTGGCCGAGAAGGTCTAGGGCTGCTGTTGGATGTTTTGGAAAGATTGGTTGAGACAAAAAAGTAAGGATGATTTCAGATAAAACTGTCGGCGTTTCTTAATAAGTAAACAACATTTAATTACATTATTTATTTATTTTTAAAAATTTATTTATTCAGCCAGGACAAAGTTGTGAAGAGGAGTCAACATAAGGTGATACAGTGTATGAGAGCCTTCATGAATAATAAGGTATGGGATTTTATTTAATCTGGAAATCTAAATTACTATAGTTCAATCAGATAATGTACATGTTCAGTGGGGATAAGCCTGTGTTCGGTCTGGAGAAAAGGTATGTTGGTCTGCTGCGATTTGAAGTTCTTTCTGCTGCCACTTCCTCTCCCCAGAAGTATACTGGGATAATCATGTAAATTTTTGATTCTGATGTCTGCCCTTATTACAGAATAAGAGACCCAATTGGGACTTTGCTCCCCTTCAACTTTTTTGCTTAAGTTTTTGACAGACTCAAATGTAATTTGAAATATTTACTTGAGGGAACTGTCGCTGTCTTTTACTCGATATTCAATACAGTCTTTTGGATTCCATCCAACTCTCCTTACAACTGTTCTGTTGTTTAGTATGGATTGGAAAGAATTCTGGGAGAAGAGAGGAGCCTTCTGTTGTTGATCAAAGCAATTGATCCCAAGCAAACTAACATGATGACGGATATAGTTAAACTCCTTTCTGCAATGTGCATTGTTGGAGAGGAAAGCATGTAAGTAATGTATTTAGCCAGAAATAGTAAGGTAATTTTACAATATCCAAAATTATGGTTACACCTGAATGAAAAGCTAAAATTTTCAGCTTCAGTTTGAAACTAATACTTGTACTATATTGTCAGTTTTCTGACTACCATTGTCACTAATTTTTATTATGGTCATATCAATAAGAGTTTTGTTTCTGCTATGTGGATCTGCTGGTTAAATGGAAGTAGTTATGCAGCTATTCTTTTGATTAAAATTTTTTAGCATTACTTTTAAAGGTACATTAACCATTGTAATCCAGTAAGTAATTTTGTGGCTATGGAAGTCTCCAAAGGAAACAAGTAATGCTTAATCCTACCTAAAATTCTATGCAAGAAATTGAATGAGGCAGGTGAATACTTTGGCAACATGGATCTTCAGGTGAGAAATGAACAGCAAGGTAAAATATCTGTCCTGAGTGAAATGCTTTTCTTACAGCCTTGAAAAAATTTTGGAAGCTGTAACAGCTGCAGCAGAAGAAAAAAATGTTGATAGATTCTCTCCTATTGTAGAAGGCCTTCAGGATAACTCTGTTCAGCTGCAAGTAAGCAAATTTTTTTCACAAACCTCTGCAACAAGTAAAATTAAAATCAGTTATTTTTCCTTACTGAATAAGTCATTACAATAAAAAAGGAGGAATACTGTTTCAAATAAGGGTCAAATTTCAGAATCTTGTTTATAATGTTATCTTCTAAAAATGTGTTGTGGGAAGATTCAGTGTTGAGAGACACAAGAGTGTTTCAGGTTATTTTGTTGATTTATATTCACCCAAATCTTACAGCCTTTGGGAGTTAAATTTATATGTATATTCGTTTGGAAAAGATGATCTCACTTCTGGCAATATTTGCTGAAACTTAAAGATTAGTAATAGTAAAAAAGCAAGGTTTTAGGCAGCTACTTTTTATAATTGATGTTTAAATCAGCAAGAAATCTGTCCCTCATGCCCACTTGATGTTTTTATAAATTTGCAACAGAGAGAGTCTGAGGAAAAAAATCCTTCACCTTATTTTTAATTTGTTTCAGTTAATACAGAGTTTACTGCAGAAAGGCACAAAGTATTATAGTGCATTTGGGTGATCATTATAAATCATTGGTTTAAGTGTACATATTAACTCATACTGATTTTCATGTAATTCAGTTGAACTGAACACTGTTCGTAATTGTCATTGTTTATGAATATTACAAAACCAGTAAAAGATGAATCTCAAGTTAGAAAGAAATGATTGTGTTACTCTACGTCACCTTTTTGTATCAAATAGTCCATGTCTGACAGTAAAGATTGACATTTGTTTCATCTGTCTCAGAGGAAAACTAACCATAAAGAAATATCGGAAGGTAGAAGAGAATCATTTGTAGCTGAATTATGCCAGTACTGATGGGAATATATTTTGAAAAACTGTTCCTTCTTTCTTACACCTTCTATATTGTAATCATAGAGTGGTTTGGCTTGAAAGGGACCTTTAAAAGTTCCAACCCCGTTACCCTGAGGGGGGCATCTTTCACTAGATCAGACTGCTCAAAGTCCTGTCCTACTTGACCTTGAACATTCTCTGTCCTGAGCAAGAGATCCGATAGTGAGATTTTTTATTTTTATTTTTTAATATTACTGCCATAGCTGAAGCAGGTTGTCACTTACTGTGATAGACCAAATTCAGCTTTGAATTACTGCTTAGTCGTCTGTCAGTGGGAATTCATAGCCATGGTGTAATTTGCCAGGTGAGATCATAATTGAGGGAAGGACTATCCTCTAATTGAATTTTTTTTTTGTTCATTAAATTTTGTAAATGTTTATCTCAGAATAGACTTATTGCACTGAGTTAAAAAGTTTTGAATGAAAACCAAATCAAAGAATTTATGAATTCTCTAGTTCCTTCTTTTGCTTCAACCTTGAAGATTTTAAATGCCTATAATGTATATTGCACTCTATTACCGATGGTGATAGTCAGAGTTGCTTAGGAACCTTAGACAGTCAACTACAGGGCCAAGCAGGCTCTCCCCCAGCAAGGGGTAAAATGTAGGATATTTTGTTTGTTCTCATATTTTGTTCATTGTTTTTAAACGTGCATCAGCTTGGTATTGGCTTTGTACAGATGATGTTGATTCTGGCTTAGTGCAGAAAGGTTTGTCTTTCTTTTCTTTTTTTTTTTTCTCTTTTTTTTTTTTTTTTAGTTCTGTGTGCATATGTAGTTAATATATTGAAAATCATAGTGATTGCTATTAGGGATCAAAAAGGAGACCTTATATTGGCAAGGCTGGAAAGGAACTGGAAAGGAGAACAGTAGAGTAATTTTTAATTTGTGGCTGAGGGGCTTTGTGTAAGGCTCAGCCTAAAGACTAGCAAGGAGAGAAAGAAAAAGCTTTGAGCTACAGTTGTAGTGTGACTGGAAAGGGACTGCAGAAGGAAAGTGTAGACTGTAAGGCAACATATTTGCTGTTTTCCAAGGCTTTTGAGTCTGCATTTTCCACATTGGACATACATTTCTTGTAGATCTTTACCTTAGGTATTTTTGCATGAATTGTTGTAGTTCTACAGTATTAAATCTAAATGTATGGTCTCATATCTTTCTCTTCTCCACTGGGGTTTCTGTTTCATTTAGATTTCAAGGTGAATGATGTTCAGTTTACAAGTTCCTATTCAGTACGATTTCTTTGCTTCGTAGTTTCATATCCTTGATAGTGTGCAGTATGAATTTGAGGCAGGCATGCAAGCTTGGGCATGTCAGACTTTCAAGACAATATAACATCTAATTGCATCGAAGGCTTTTTTCACTTGCATGTTTTTTCTGTCCTTCTTGGTTTACTTGCTTGGTACTTATGTTCCTATTTGGTCAGCCTGAGAAACAAAAATATCAAAAGTTTGATTTCTGTTATGCTTCTATCTATTGTTTTAGTATAATCAATAAGGTAAAAAAGGTTTATAATATATATTAAGAAAATGTTATTAATAAATATAACCAAAGAATGATAAAACCAGTCCAAATACAGAAATTTGTTTTGATGTTGAATAATGGTAGTTCAGAGTCTCTCTTTGTATTGGTTAAGCAGCTTTATTCTTGCTTTGGCATGAGTATGGATATCAATTAATTTTGATTCAGAAGAAAGAAATGCTACTTTCCCTATTAAAATGCAAAAGGTTTTGAGAACTTCCATATCCATCGCTGCACTAATATGAAATGTCTAAATTTTAATACTATGTAGAGCTGTACTTCTCTGAGTATTCTTCAGTAGCTTATAGGTATTCAGAGTTCTGAAATTAACATTTTGTTTTGAGTGTGATTCTTCCAAAAGTTTATAGATTTAGTACCAGGAGAAAAGCTGCCTATAATTCCATTTTCTTTAGAGTTAAGAAAACATGTGAAAACTGCCTTCAAAGCAGTCCCTTACTTTATTTGAAGCAATAGGTAAATTAGATTAGTCCTGTGTGCTTCTCACTTTACCCCAATGGGTACCCAAATGGGCATTTCACCCCTTTCCTCCTATTTAAAAATTAAATAAAATTATAACGGCCTCTCTAGCTCTATAAATATGCGTTTGCAGATCATACTGAAGGTGAACAGATAGTAGCTCTTTTTGGGAATAGACTTCAGAAATTTTAATCCTCTGTGAACAGTTGCTGGTAAGAAGCCCCTTTAAGAAAAATGTAGATACCAATATTAATGACAATGGAGACAATTGATATGCAGGGAATAAAGGTCATAACTGATTAACCGCTTAGATCTTTCTTATAAACATGAACCCTTTCATACTTGCTGTTCACAGCAATGCTCAAGTCCATCAGTGAAAACTCCTTATTAGATAACCCAATCAGTGCAGAAAACCGGCTGAGTTGTTAACCGTGCAGTAACAGCTTTTATTTTTCTGGGACTACTAATCAGGTATTAAACAAGTACTTTTCTACTAGTTACACTTTCTTGTATTTGTGCTGTACCTCCATTTGGTATTTTGTTATCCTCTTATATAGAAGATAAGAATTGCTAAAATTGAGAATTTACACTAAATGTTGCAATTGCAATACTTAAGCTAAATATATTAATTTGGCTTTACTGAGAATGTAACCCAGAAGTTCCTGAAAATGGGTAACACCTTGCTGTTTCATTTGGTGTATCTTGTGTAGACATGGAAACTTCTACTTGAAAGTTCTCTTCTCTTTTTGAGTTAAAACTTCCATTTGAACATGTTCTTTCCACTAAAAGGCTCTTTATCTTTTTCAGACTTCACAAATGGTTGCTAAATTTCTTTAAGACAAGAAAAATCAAGGTTCCTCATGTGAATCAGTTGTAAACTTTTATAACAATGCTATTGACCTGGTTATTAATTGACAGTGTTTCAATGAAACAAAAGTTTACACTTGTCAGTTACTTGGCATACTTGCTTTGATTATCAGCTTGATATATGTAGGCTTGCTTTGTGGCTGTTCAGTTTGACACTAACAACTGACCTTTTCGGTTTTGAATTGACTAACATTTCTGCTGCTTGAAGGCTGAATGTATAAAAGGCCTCAGTATGATGATTTTTGTATTTTTAGTGAAAGCTCTATGTATCTACTTTTTGCATTTTTGAAAGCTGACTGTATTCTCCCTTTTATCTTTCATAAAATCCAAAGCTACGGAAAGCGTCCTTGGTATTTTTGGTTAAAGACAAGATTGGTGACCTTAGTTGAAGAATGTAACTACAGCCTGGAGTAATACTGAGTTTCTGGATTTGTTAAAAGTAAATGTAGTTTAACATCTTAAGCCTGTGCTTGAGCAAACGTGAACAGGGTAATCTGGTACCTTCTATACTCATAATAACAACTGAAAACGTCTAATATGTTGGTTGTTCATGTCACAGCTCTTCTGACACAACCCATTTTGATATATCTAAACAACAACAACAAATTTTGCATTGTGTTATACAGTTCTTATTATTCTTGGAGAATCAAATGAATGCTTCTACTCTCTATTTATCATCTTTCATCACTGTCCCTTAAGCAGGCAGTTTAACTAATGGAAGACTGCTGCTCTTCTGTGGAGTTCTTGTTGCAGATGCCAGCTCTTTTTAATTTTTCCAGTTAGAACTGAGAACAGGTACAATGTTGAAGCAAAGGTGCAATTCCTCCTTTTCCAATTAAGTTCCTGAAAAATGAGCATTGATCATTCCTGTGGAAACCTGCAGGTGTTTCGTGCCTGTCCTAGAAGTGTTTTTGTGACAAAGTTAAAGGTCTTGTCTATTCATCAGTAGCATTACCCTCTCCCTACGTTTTATTGTCAGGGAGTAAAATTTCATCTTTCCTTTTCATCTAATAATGTGAGATGGTATAATCTGTGATATTTTGGTTAGCTGAATCACTTGATGAGTCTTGGTTGTTCTATGCTAATGAGGTCCTTTCCATAACTGAGTATGTAATAGGATGAATCAGAGCAAAGCTCACCTTACCTAAATATAGAGACTGATAGCGTTTACGATCCATGTAAATGTACATGTATCAGGATGGGTACATCTCGGTCATTACTAAGAATTTTTTGTCATTAGTAACAGTAAATAATTGATGAACACTGACATAGTTTCTGTATCTAAGCCAAATCTACAGCCAGTTTAATACTGGCAAGCAGACCTTAACTATGTATCATCTTTAGAGCCCTTTCTACAAAAGCATACTTGGAGTAAGAGTGAGAAAAGTGAAGTAGCAAATCTTACTGCAGTTCTTCTTATTGAAATGAGCAAGATATGACATAAGAAGATATTTGCCGCATAGTATTGACTGTCTAGTCTATGGAAGAAAGAAACATGCTTAGAGCTACTGATATGTACCTGACATTTTCTACCTGAAAAGGACCAAGTATATCCTGTCTGGTCATCAACTGGGCAAAATGCAAGTTTAAAGTACAGACTGTGGAATCCTCAGAAAATGCATCCTGTGGCTGGATAGACATCACCAATTAGAATTGGAATTTGAAGCTATAACTTCTCACATAGTAGAATATACCTGATCTCATTGGTCTAGTTTCTCGTGGAGGAAAGTACTCAAAGTTTTTACTTTCCAGGTGAACTGTATCATCATCAGTGCAAAATTCTTCACTACCCAATACGTGTGTGTCCATCAATATATGCTCATTTCTTGGATAAACAAAGTCAAGTATTGTAGATTTCCCTACCATGTAACAGCAGGGTGTTAAAAGCATTCCATATGGAATATACTCAAAGACCCAAAAGCTCTCTGAAAACTAACAAGGTGGATTATACTTAGTTGCAGTTCTTTAGGGATGAAGAAGTTAAAAAAGCATCTAACTGGACTACCATGTGAAGAGGTGGCTTTGCTTTTGGCTTTTCCCTGAAGAAAGTGCCTCTGCATGCCTTCACTGCATGCCTGTTGTAAATAGGACATTCTCAAGGTGTAATTGATGTCTGGGTTAGAGGTACCCCTCAGGAAAGAGTACTTAGAAATTGCACACCTGAGCATGACAACAGCATTTTAGAAGTACACCAAAGAGCTGTGTATTATAGTATGCCTTCTGCTGTTAGAGCCGAAAATAATTTCACTTCTTCATGCATTTTCTCAAGTGCAGGCTGACAAGTACCTCCACCTACATCATCTACAACTTTTAATGAATTGCTTTTAGATATAGATCATTTACGCAGAATGTTTGCTCACAATGACTTCTGCATTCCTAGGAAGCTCATTCACCTGTCATTACTAAACTTCATACTACTTCAGCGGTAGTACCTCTTCTTTTATTGAAGATGAGACATCTTTTTTGATGTGGACACAGCTTTCCTACCTTATGTCTGTGGCTGAAGATTCAAAAGGCTGTCAGTCTATTTACAGAATCTTATCCAAGGTAATTGAGTGTAAAAGAACGCAGTTAAGGCCCGCTCATCTGGAGTGCAAGCACTGACTGATTGTTCTGTGTCCCAGGAGTTGACATTCATAGAGCTGTCAACTGTGAGGTGTCATGGGCATTTTCTTTAAGTGTTACATACTTTGAGAATCATCAAGGAATGATGCTACATTTGGGATAATTGTTCTTCAATTTTTTTCCTCAGTTAGGAGCACTGAGTTAAGCAATTGTGAGTGGATACTCCTTGGAATTGTGTGTAGTATGAATGCACGTAGAGGCAATCATTTGAAAAGAATTACTTATCTGCAGCTTCCTTTCTTCCTTAAGAAATATTTTCAGCTCTTTGGACTCTCTTTTCTCTTTGATGTGACCCTTTATTAGCATCATAAAAATAGACTGGATGGTCTCTTTTTGTGGAAGAAATTACTATATCTGTTGTTTCTACTGCATTTCTTTGATTAGCAGCTGCACTCTGGAAATAGGAAACAGACTTGTTTGACTAGTGTTAGATCTGAAGTCAGTAATACTTTCTGGTAATTTAATAATTCTAAATACCAATCTTTTTGAGTGTTCAGAATTTTTAAGCATGCTGTTAAGCAGTTTTAGCACTGCTTTCAGACAATAAGATCCTGATCTGGTATTTTTAAACAAAAGTCATGTACCTTTGTAGTTTAAAAATAAACCAAAACATGACAGACTTCATGTTTTTCTGAGGCCTTTTTGTGGTTGAGATTTTCTTCCTAAACAAATAGACACAGATGGAGGTAAAATATCACATGTTGGGAACAAATGACTGACATTTGTAAGCCAGATGGGACACACTGCAGCAGCCATAATGGTACTCTGTACAGTACGTGTTTAAGCTGATGAATTGGGTCTCTACTCTGTAAAGACACTGGATCCTAGAGTGTCCTGGTCACTTCATGTATGTTGTAAAGAAGATCTTTTAGAATCTAGAATCTTAAGAGCTTTAAAGAAGAATCTAGTAGAGTACTGATTAACAAGAATGGGAGTTTAGCTATGCATATAACTACATATAGATACCTGTCTGCATATAGGCATCTAAATGCAGGTATCTCAGGCTTGAACTGTATTGTCTTGGAAAACTCTTGAGAACTCCCAAGTTTATTCCTGTGTGTTACGTAGACACTAATTGAACTAAGCTTGTTACTTTTTTAATATTGATTTACTGTCAAACATAGGATAATATTAATATACTGTTTTTCCAACTGCAGAGTTTAGGATAGCAAGAAATTTTTGTTTTTGAATCTTCCCTGGGTTATTAGTTAAAGTAATTTTTCAAAAAGCCACTCAAATGCTGTTCATCAGGTTTAAGAGGGTTGGTTGTTTTTTTTTTTTTTCCTCTTGGTTTTTGCGTGTTCCCCCCAAATCTAACTTTTCAGACTGCAGTGTTACTAAACTGTTCACAAGATTGTTTCTTCCTCTTAATAGAATTTAACACATCTTTTCTGTGTAGGTTTTAGGTTCATTAAACAGATCTGTCTTGCTGCACTCTACTTCTAAGTGAATGAACTAATCGTAAATTATTGCAATCATGTGTGGTTTAAATATATGTTAACTGCTGGATACTGAATTATGGTTTCATAGGTTTTCATGAAGCAAATAGTTCAAAGATAGATATAAAAGCAATGCCTTGCTTTTAGACTGTGTTTGCTTCCTCATGGACAAACTTCTCTCATCCTGCTTTTTGTAGACTGTAGTTTCAGAACTTTCAGTTTTACTTTGTCTTTGTATTATAGAAATAGTTTGTTAACATAATCCGATAGGTCTTTGTCTTATTTATTTCAGGAAAGCAAAAGTATATTCTGGTTATGAACTGAACTTGAATTCTCACTTGATCAAATTTGACTAAACTACTGGAATAGCAGTACTTCTTACTGATGTTTCTTGCTTTTCATTGTTGTATCTTGACTCTTCTATTTTAGTAGCACACCTGCATGTGTACCTTGTTGATTTGGAAAATTAAAAGAAAATGCCTTGGGTTGTGTTTTTTGGGTTTTGGTTTTTGTTTTTGTTTATTTTTTTGTTTTTTGTTGTAGACATCCTTTCACCTAAACTGCATTGTTATCTCAAAGATAAAACTAGTTTGCTCTTGATCAGGATTTTCACAGTAGCGTACTCTGTTCAGTCTCTGATTGCCTCATTGATAATTTAAATCAAGTGTGATAGATGCTGATTCCTTGCTTAGCAGTCCATTCACATAAAGCTTTGCATGAAAATATACTGTGTTTTAAACTGCTGATAACAATGACAAAGGTTCAAATTCTGTTGTAATCAAACAACATGGAGTTTGACTTTATTTGAAATGTAAGTCATCTACCTGGACTTGTGCAAAGCATTCAACACTGTCCCACACGACCTCCTTGTCTCTAAATTGGAGAGACATCAATTTGATGGATGGACCACTTGGTTGACAAAGAACTGACTGGATGGCCTCAGACAAAGAGTTGTGGTCA
>NW_009926590.1:0-1642 GCF_000696875.1 Nestor notabilis
TTTTCAACAGAGCTGAATGAACTTTCCTTTCTCTCCCTTCTCCATGGCCAAGAACCACAGATTCTTGGCTTCCCCTAGGGCTCCCTGCACTGGTGCCCTCCACTTGCAGTCTTTGTTTCCCTCTTTTGACTCATTAAAGTTCTGCTTCACTGGAAAGCTTGGCCTCCTTGTGGTCCTTCTCTCTGTGAAGCCTCCCCAGGCTGCCAAAGGGAAAGGGTGTTGCTCAGGAGTGGAAGGGGGTGAGGGCACAAGGAGACTCTTCTCCACTGACAGCAGAATGGGAGGTTGAGACACCCTGCCAGAGCTGGAGCCTTTTGGTACTGTCCCTTGGAGATGAGGAAGACATCCTTGGTTGCTCTACTGCCAGTGATCATAAGGCCTTCCCATGCTGTGTCCACAAATGCACTCAGGGTAAGAGGCCCTGAGGCATCAGAAAACCCATGACTTCTTGAGGCAGGGCATTCCCCTTGTTATTCTCAGAGCTGTGCTGGGATGGCAGGGGCAGTGGGTGATCGTAGAATCATACCATAGAATAGTTAGGACGATCTGCTCTGCAAAATAGCAGGAGTCGTAATGCAGGGAACAGCCTTTGGGATAGCCAATGGCTTCTACTCCACCTTCCTCCTTTCTCCATGATCCAACCTAGCTGCTATGACCAACAGCCATGGACAGAACTAGCAGCGATGTGCTATTACAAGGAGTGGCTGCTGAATGCCTCGAGGCTGGAGCTAAGCATCTGGGAGGCGAGGACATTTGGCAGTGAAAACCAGGACAGCGGAACTGTTTCTGAGGAAGATCAAAAAGCTCTGATGCAGACCACACAGAGGAATGTGAAGATTAGCAAGCATGAGCTTACTGGGTGCACAGACTCAGGGCTCTTAACTGTTTCAATGGTCCCTTCAGAGACTTTTAATAGGGAGTTGATCCATTCTGGGGGGAGAGGCTTTTTTACATGCAAATCACATGTTCACAGCAAAGAGTAACTGGAGAAATTACCCGAGGCTGAATACAAAGGCCTACAAAGGAAATTTTTAAGTATCACTGAGAAGCACATCTGTATGTTGCATTCATAAAGAAGCCACATTCATTTGCTCATGGAAGATGAACATCTGAAAGACGCGATGAGAGCCACGTGGGGGTGCTGGGTTCACAGGGAGTGAGGACTCCACTGCACACCTGAGTTGGCTGACACCAGTCCTAAGTGTCGGGTTCCCTTAGCCCTGCATGCCTGGAGAGAGCTGGGCCCTGCCAGGTGCTGAAGGACTGAATGAGGTAGGATCTCATCTGCATGTGCCCACGTGTGCTGGGCATGTAGGGGTAGTATGCTGGGTGATGTAGGGGAGAGGAAGGCAGAGATGAGGCTGTGGACTGTTCCCAGGCAATATTGTCTCCCCATGCCCACTCCTGTCACCCTCTGGAGCCATGCTCTCACTGATGGCCATTGCCGGTGGAGTGGCCAGAGATGTCTTTGTCAGCTGCAAGGGTAAGCAGACTGGAAGAGTTTGTGCAGAAGGAAAGGGGACTCGGGGGCCCAGGCTTGGATGCAGCACAACTTTAATGAGTGTAAAGAAGAAAAGGAGGCGGCTCACAGGGAGCACCAGGGGAAGCCACCAAGATGTGGTGGAGCTCCTGCAGGGTGTCC
>NW_009926591.1:0-18880 GCF_000696875.1 Nestor notabilis
ATTCTATTTAATAGAGATTTTCTCTAGTTCCCTGCCAGTGTTGATGTTTTTCTTTATTGTTGCCTTGGGGCCAGAAAAAAATTGTGTAGATTCCCAAATCATACAATGAACTCAAATAGAAATAAGGTCTGTGATAGCGAGTGGTATAAATAACTGCCAGAAATATTGGTAGAGGTGTAAACAACTGACATAAAATATATTGATAATATGAGGTATCTGTTATCTCAATTCTCAAAACCTTTGTAGCATGGTGACCTTTTGAAAAATCATTTCCTGAGTAACTACTTTCAGTTATTATAGGCATTATAAAATTATTTTAGACCTTTCTTGTAAGCACATGTATCCACATGTGCTGCACTATCAGTAACAGCTGTGCACAGGGTTTTTCATTGGATGCTTACTTGAAGAGATGTAGATTTAAAGAATTCTAGTAATTCCAAAGAAATGTACAATTGCATGTGCAGATGCCAGAAGCAGCAGGTAGCTGACTCACCTATTTGTTTATTGAATAACTTATGATTAAATTGTCAGGTAAAAGAAGGAGCTGAAAGGTATCAGTAGGTGGCAGAAAAACACTAGTATTGTAATGAAGAAAAGTGTTGCTTTACCTGTGTAACCAGAACCTGATATCTCTGCCTTTGTATTTTGAAGTTTTATTCTTTCTCTTCTTTGAGCTGTGGACCCCTTGTCTAGACCACTGTCTTGCTGTTTTCTGTCTTGATGACAACCTTTTCCTATATTGCTGTATTACTGTTACCCAGTTAGTTCAAAATCTGCCATCAAAGGGAACTTTTCAGATGCTTTGATGCAGAGTAGACAGCTTTTTCCAGCTGCTCAGGGAAGACTGAGAGCTGGTGAAATGAGAAAGTGTCGGCAACACTTTTGAGAACCTTTCATTTGATACAGGAGTTCCTCTAGGATACTGCAGCTATCATTTGGAGTAGTTATTTTGCTGGCTTGTGGGTTGGTTGGTGTGGGTTTTTTTGTTGTTTGTTCATTTTTTTTTTTTTTTAAAACTAGATACCATTTTTGTATCATTTTAAAAAGATGAACTCTGAGTTTAGGACTCTTGAGTCTTTGATCTGCAAAGCACCATCTTGCATCCAACAGTGCTCGTTAGTTCAAAGTGCAATGTCGTATGAAAATGATGCATCTGACTTCCAAGGGCTTTGGAAATGATTCAGCTGCATCAGCACCGTGCTGCATCGTGAGCTAAGAAAACTAGCTAGATCCAAATTAGCATATGAGGAAGCTGTTTCGGTATCTATACCTGTAACACTGTTAGTTGTTACTTTTTCCATCTGCCAGCAAATAATTTAGTTTTGTGTTCTCAATTCTATCATCTTTGCATTTTGATAGGACGTATTGTAAGTGTTGCAATGGCTACTCAGAAAGAATTGTCTTGGCTCAGTCACAATTCTGTTCTGAGGTCCTCTGGAGAAATTGAAAGTAATATAATTAAATACAAAGTGTTCCTATGGTATTCACAAAAGTCTGTAGGAGGTTTGGTTGTTATAAGAGCAGGGTGATGAGATTTTTAAATTTTCAGAGTGATGATATTCTACAGTGTCCAGTAGTACATATTATAACAACTGCAGTGGGTATTTATTGTTTGTGAGTACTCTGTGTCTTCTTATGCATTAGAGTTGATGTGAAGACAGACCTCCACTTTGCTACCATGATTCCAAAATAGCCTTTTCCCAAAACCTTTTAAGGAAGCACTTCTTTTGTCCATTTTGTGACTACAATGAAAGGTGTGGTTATGTTTCCCTCATGCGGAGGAGAGCATGAAGGCCTGAAGGAGGAACTGAAATGCAGTTTGAGCAACAGAGTCAGAGAAGAATAGAAAGTTCAGTCACAGTACTTGAATTAGTCTTGAATTAGTACTTGAATTCAAGCTCCAGCCTTCTTCATTCAGACATAGCTGATGCCTATCAGGAGAACGTACATTGCAGGAAGTTTGGGAGAAGACTGAACTAAGGGGTATTTGGAATGTAGCTGTTTGCAATAAAATGTTTCACTGGCTTTTTTACAGATTCCTTTTATTTAACTTACCTTTGTTAATTTGAATAGGATCATGGAAAGTGAATTGCAGAATACTGGAGGTCTTGGCATCACAGAATAGAATTGAGACCCTTAAGGACATTAAGTCCAGCTGTAAAGCTAACGCTACGAAGTTAATTTAATTTTATGAGTTCCTTAGATTTTAATGTTTAAATGCACATTCCAGTATTTCTATTCCACTTCTCTGAAACTAGAAGACTAGCAAAAGACTGTTTCCCGAGAGAATTTGTCACAGGATGTGTCTTCCTGGGCAGAGTTCGTTACTGTTGTTTTCTTGGTATCCTTTTTCAGAATTTAGTGAGTAGAATCCTTTGAGGAAAATATAGAATCATAGAATAGTTAGGGTTGGAAGGGACCTTAAGATCATCTAGTTCCAACCCCCCTGCCATGAGCAGAGACACCACACACTAAACTAGGTCTCCCAAGGCTCTGTCCAGCCTGGCCTTAAACGCCTCCAGGGATGGAGCATTCACAACTTCCCTGGGCAACCCATTCCAGTGCCTCACCACCCGCACTCTGAAGAACTTCTTCCTTATATCTAACCTAAAGTTCCCCTGTTTAAGTTTAAACCCATTACCCCTTGTCCTACCACTAGAGTCTCTAATGAAGAGTCCCTCCCCAGCATCCTTGTAGGCCCCCTGCAGGTACTGGAAGGCTGCTATGTAAACAATTATTATTTCCTTTTATTTCATATGATATAGTTTGAAACAAATGGATTTACTACCTTAAATACCATCTCTTATACCATCTCTTATACTATGATAAAGTGATTTTATATAATACTGACCTATGCACAAAAATACGTAATTGTAGAGCATTTAATGTGACTACCACAAATTTTACTTGGATACACCTTGAATAAGGTACTTATTTCCTATAGAAGTGTGTGATGGACAAAATTTTAAAGATAATACAATTGTAACCGTTGCTGCAGCAGTCAAACTTCAACTATCATCCACTGAAAATAGTTAAAAATAAAATTTAAATAATAGAAATCAGGTTTTATTCATTAAGAATTGCAAAACAGGACAGGTTGGTTAGTGGCTTGGAGCACACAGTACTATTTACCTACATGATTTTCCTCTGTAATAGGGCTTTGAAGTTACGTATCAAAGCAATTGGTATGTTCTAGTTTACAGGACACTAAAGAGTTCTTCAAAGAGCATGTATTTTAAAAAGAAATGTAAAGCACAATTTCCAAACAGAAGAAATAATAACTTGTGGTTTTAACAATGAAGGAAGAAGAGTTTTAGTAATGAAATATATTAAAGGTGCTGAATCTGCCACAAGAGCTAGTGGATGTTTATTCTAACTTAGTAAGTATGAGTTTATTTCTTAGCATCCAGTAAAAAAAAATCCCAGAACTTGTGAAATTAGTCTTGACTCACAATTTAACACTGTAATTGATAACTTGCTGGTGCTGGCTATAAAAGGTAATCCACTAGAGTGTAATTGTTATTGTAATTCCTGCAGATGATTTTTAAATAAGGTGGATTGCACTTCTTTCACTACTATTTATTATGTGCATGCTTTATTTACATATATTTAAATTTTTGTAGTTCTTTTTCTCTTGACTTGTATCTTTAATACCTTATGGATCAAACACACTGGATGAAAATTATGTTGATATTTAGAGGACATAAGTAAAAATTGCATAATAAATGTAAATGAGGTGGGAGATTACTGAAACAGTCTAAGTTCATTTAAATTCTTGCAAAGTAATTATTTGCTTTACAGAGAAGAAAAAAAGTAAAATCCTTAATTGCTAGCTAAATACACAATGTATGAGTTGCTCTGATAGTCAAACCTGTGTATGGAAATAACCATATAATAATGCAATTCCAGGAGAGTTTTCAACCTAATTGTGCAAACCCTAGCAACTCTTTCCTCAAAGAGCTCTCGTGGAAGTGTGTGGGGCAGAGGAAGAAAGAGACTCTCTTAAAAACACACACTTTTTTGTATCTAGGAGAGAAAGAGTAGACAGGATTTCTTGTAAACAGTTTATTCCTTATACTTCTGCATATAGTATTGGATTGTTTTGACTGTGGGAAATAGGAACAATTTGCTGTACTCCTGTGTAAATATTTTCTGTATTTTCGGGAAGAAAGCATGGGTGCCTTTGGGAATGTCTGTTTCAAAGCAATTCTTTAATTCAATAAATGTTTACATTTTTACTTCTGTGCCTAAGAGCATGCGGCATATAAAGTGCTTAGCAGAATCAAATACACATCTGTTACAGTAAAAATTTATTGTAAAGTAACTGCTTTACTGTATCAAGTCTAGGAGAGTCCTCTGCTTTCTGCATTTAGTCAGATCTGGTAAGTGGAAGGTGCAAGAAATCCTGTCATAGGCACTTATTGACTAATTTGCATTAAGAGATATTGCTTCCTTACCTCCATTAGTATTTGGCTTAAACTTTGAATGATTTCATTAGCTATGTAAGTGCTTAATCTCTTGAAAATTCTGCTAAACTCTTGCCCTCATTGAAAGCTGTGATAATTTGTTCCAGTTAATTTTGTATTTAAATAAATTGCCTTTCATTTCCACTAAATGTTCCTGGATTTTCTTAATAACAGGGAGATGATAAGAACACGAATTTTACCCTTTCTGTCCTAATATTTTGCCCCCCTCTGCTGTTTGCTCTCACTAGATTCTTCTTTCAGCAATACTGTTGTTTTTTTTTCCAGTCTGTCAGTGCAGTCATTGCAATTGTATGTGAGGTAAAATTAAATAGTTGTGGAAACTGATGCCTTTAATACCATCTTCCTAACATACAGTAGTATTTATGAAACAGCTGTAATTTGTGCTGTAATTATTTTTTTGACATATGAAACACTTTGATCTATTCAGAGTTGTCCTGCACCTTGTCTCAAAGGAGAGAACAATTTGTAGAAGGCTACAGAAGAAAGCACTGCTTTAAAATCTGTTATATAGTCTGTTTAAAATGTATTATATAGTAGCAAGTATGTAAGAAAATAGCCTTTTTACTTTCTTTTCCCCTGGAAGCATACGTCATTGCTGATACCTATTTTGCGTAGATTATAGGGGGGAAAAAGTGGGATTTGCCTAATGCTGGAAAAATTCTTTTGGAATCTCTTAATTGGGGCTGTATTGCAAGGAAATGTATTGCAAGCAGTTCAATACATTTTTATCCCCTTAAGAATGTTGACTGCTTTATCAATGGGGAGAATGTAAGATTGAGGAGTTAAATCAATGAGGCGATGCTTTCTGGTTAAATATAAACCCGTGCATGTACTAAAGTAAGCATAAACACAAATACGTAAACAGAGAGTGGCTTATGGAAACAAACAAAACAGGCAGCATTCTCAAAGACAAAGTGGTGATGAAAGTGCTTCCAAGCTACTTTTGTATTCTCACAATCTGCTTGATCAAGGAAGTGGAAAAAATTCTTGATGTAGCCTTTGTGGTCTCTCCTAGAAGTAGTGCTGCAGGCTTGCTACCTTTTTACCAACTAGTTCCCCTAAGTCTTAGGAGACTTTACAAGAAATTCTCAAAACAGACTTACAACCATCTCAGTGTTGAAGGAGGATCCCTTTAGAGCACACAATGTTGAACTTAGGTATAGAAGCCTGGTAAGGACTAGTAGAGAAACATGTTTCCCAGTAGGATCTTATCCTATTTCCACATCTGTAATTCAACAGGCTTTTGGGTGCATGGCTACACACCCATTCCTTCATCTGTCGATGCAGATAGTCTTCTAGGTATTCATAATCTCTGCTAGAAGGGTAGGGAATATCCAAGTCCTTGGAGATTGTCCTTATTGCACCACAGTGAACAAGCACTAAGATAGGATGTGAGCACGGAGATATGATGCAAGGCCAGAAACATAGAACTGCTCTTCAAAATACGGTCACTTTCCCTGGAAAATCAGTCTCTGTGGCATTACTGAACAATTTCTCCATTTCTGAAGATCTGCAGTGATGCCATCTGGAGTGCCATTTACCCTCCTGCAAAATCTACACATGTGAACATATTGCAACACTTTGCAAAACATGACTGTTGCCAGTGTGTTAAAAACAAACAAACTAGAACACGCTTCTGTAAGTAACCGTTGATAAGTGATTGGAATGCAAATGTGCATATAGTTGACCTCTGTACAAAAGCGTAAACCAGAACACCATTTGGCAAAGTCTTTCACAACTTTATGCTGACCGTAGGTGGATTCACAGTTTGCCCTCTTCTTGTGCTGTGGAGTCCCATTAATAAATCCGTAGGTCAAACTGAAAGAAGGATAAGTCTTTGGGCTTGAGTATTGGAACATCCATGGTCTGTGCCAATGGGTCAATACACGTACATTAATTTTCAATTACTTCAATTGTCTAATTTTCTGTGAATTTCAAAGTAATGCTTTATATATCCTTGTCTTCTTAATATTGATAAGGATACCTAAATACCTGAAGGTGCATAGAAAAAGGTGTTTAAGCAGAAAATAATTCCTGGCAAGAGCTTGGTTACCAGATAAACTGATTGAGTCCATAAAAGGTAATTGTAAAATGCTTCATTTAAACTACAAGCATTGCACATACACATCTTAGTTACTGATAAAGCTATGTAACACTACAGTATTTCATTTGGAAGGGACCTACATCATCTAGATTAGGAATGAAAACTAGGGAATGAAGCTTTTTGGTTGCAAAAAGCAGTGAGACTATAGCACATCTTTTCAGTAACATAATAAATAAGTGTATTGTGTTGTTTATAGGAAGATTCTGTTATCCACAGAATAAATTATAAATTGGCATTATAGTAGCTGAAAATCTAGTAGTTAATGGCAGACTAGCATGAAAAAAGATCTGACAATATACAGCCTGAGAGTGGTCTTATAAATGGTGCATAGAATATGGAAAATGCATACTTTGAGAGCTTTAGTGGGTTATTCTATGGAAGTGTTTTGTGGTTTGTTGTTTCTTTTCTCTTGCTGTTTCAGGAGAGTACATTCAAATGTTCAAAGAAAAGCAAGTTGTATTTCTAAATAGCTTTGGGGTATATATACCAGCTAATAGGTGTGATGATTTAACTGACTTGCAGTGATGCGTATGAAATTATATACTGAATCTTAGGTTTGCTGTTTTAACACCTGTAAGTCTTCCTTAAGTCTCCATTCTTCTCTTGGTAGAACTGGCAGCAGAAGCCCACATCCTTTGTTACACTGAGAGTTTCTGAAATCTGGATCTACTTTCTATATAGTTACTCTTTAATTATTCAGTTAAAGTCGGTTGGGGTTTTCTGTTTTTTAATATTTAGTAGCAAATGCTTTCCTTTGTCAGAATGCATGTCTTGTTTATTGAAGTTATATACATTTTTTACATAACAATTATAGGGACAAAGCAAAATGTGTAATGTAAACTTCACAAATGCAGGTGTTGTGCCACAACTTCTAAAATGTCATTGTAATGGGGATTAAAACCAACTGTGTGTATTTTGATATTGCTGCTTTACTTGGTGTTCTAGAAAAATTGCTGTTGACAACCTTGTAATAAGACTAACTGGGCAGTCATGTTCAGTCAGATTAAGGCCTTATCCACTTAAAAGACTTTTCTTCCTGTGAACATCCAGAATGTAGAGCTAATAATTTATTAAAGGAGGATGACTACACTACTTTCTGGCTTGTATATTCTTAACGGCAGTATTACAGTTGCAAAAAGTCTTTATTTCTGGTGATGTGTCAGTCACCAAAATGTGAACTTTAAATTTCATTTTTTTTAAGCTAAATTTGCAATGCAGGAAGAATATAAATATATTTAATGTAGATAATGAACCTGGCTCATGGGAAGCAGAGATAAAACTTTTCTTGTTACAAACAAACACAAAAAGCCTCAGACTTGCAATTTAAAATCTGAAGCAGAGACTTCTACTGAAATATTGAAGTGAAAAAGTAGCTGGCAGTCTTTGTAGTTGTCAGAGACTCACCAAGGTCAGGGGTAGTTCCTATTCTGTAATTACAGTAAAAGAGATACTAAAAACTTGAGATTTCAAGGAGACAGTCTAGACAGACTTGATTTTTGCTGCCCTAAGGGTGAGGACAAAACTTTCCAGATCCAAAGTACCAATGCAGTATGCATGCCACCATCATACTGGAGCATTGCCCTTATTCCTTAGCGGGACAGAACAGAGCTTACTCTCCTTCTGTTTCTAGGCCCTCTACAAGCGTTTTCACTATCAGTTTATTCCAAGATGGATTGCTGCATGCTAACAGATCTCAACTTCATTTTCCAATTTTGTTAGAGGAATTGAATTCTATGCAACCTACTTAGTTTTTGAAGCTCTATCTGTGATTGCATAGCCTTGTAACAAATGTGAAATGTGCATGTTATTAGGAAGAACTAGAATTTCCTTTAGTTAGGAGCAGTTGTCAGAAACTGTAAGCAACTAGAACTACTTCTGCTAGGATGCATCACAATTTTATGCTGCCTTCAGCATGATTGAGTATTCACAACTATTTTAAGTAGCCTCAGTGGCTGCAGCCCTTGACAAAAGGCTAGTCCCATATCTCCTAATGATTTCTAGGAGTATGAGATTCTCAGTATCACTGCTTTTTTTTAAACAACAAAATGAATTCGCCCCCCCTCAATCTTGAACTGCTACAGTTCTTTTGTTCTTTTATTTCTTTGTTACAGATGTGCACTAGACACATTGTTAAAGTACACAATGTTTAGCATATGCTGTGGGTGCAATTAGTTTTAAAGCCCCTTCCTGCATGACTTCCTTCCTGTTGGGTTTTGGGGTTTTTTTGTGTTTTGTTTTTAATTGTGAATTCAGGGTGTTCCTGAAGCTTATTGTAGTGTCACAAAGGCTGGGGAGAAAGAAGAAAACCCTTACCTCTTTAGCCCATACGCAGGGATGATGCAAGACAGATTTGGGTCAGTTTACATGTTTTAACACACCCACCCCTGAAAGCATAACATGTAGTCAAGACTTCTTACTCAAAACTAGTTTTATTTTAAAAAATAAATCGAATGCATAGCACTCACAAAGATTCCATTGGTTGGACATTTTGCATTTAGGAGCACCATTCTTATTCATGCCATAAAAACCACATTTTGGTTCTAATAGTAAGAACAGTATTTCTAATGTACACTGGGTAAAGCCCTTTTAAATAATATATTGAAACTGTTCAGTGTACATTTTCTCTGTAGACATTATGCAGCGGTAGTGTCAGAAAAAACTCAGACTAAGTAATAAATTAAAAACAAACAGCATGTAGTGGATCTTTTTACAGTTGACCTAATGTCATAAAATAGTCAAAAAAATACCCTATTAAATGTAAATTTGCAGTATTAACTAACTGAATACACCCCCGCCCATTATAATTCCAGTGTTAAGTATTAGTTAATTTTTAAATACCAAATGCCTATGGGATAAATTTACTAATACTCAAGAAAAAGAAGAGCCTATACTGCTGTGTCACAAATAAAGATGACAAGTTAGCTGATTTAAAGATTTTACATAAAAGATTGCTACAGGCATCTGCTGTTATTTCAAGTCGTGGTCTATTACAAGACTGTACATTCATAGTATCAGAGGTAGTTAGAGCACTGAGGACTTGGATATAGCATTGCAACAAAATGAAACCAGAAGAAAGAAGTCCATTTCCCTCTTAAATGGTTAACAATGCTGAATAAAAAACATGGCATCTTATGAGATGGAAAGTCTCAACACTACTCTCAGACATGGGCAAATACTCATTAAAAGATGGAGACAGGAGAGAAAAACAAAACCAAAGCCACCACAACCAAACCATCTTGCACTTTATTTTAGAATTGACCCCACTACACCTATTTCAAAGTCGATTCTGTAGCATAAAGCAGAGGGTCATCTCATTCATTCACCCTCCTGGTTTGCACATATATGCTATAAAAGCCCACCACAAAAATTGGGATTTATGCAAAATAGCCCAAAGAAACCAAAAGAAACAGGATTTCTTCTCCTCAACAATATACAGGTTTTTGTAGCATGTTATCATTCAGCCCAGGAAAGAATGAACACAGCTGTCTTCCCTCCACTCTGAACATTATGGTAAGGCCCTTCTTCTGTGACAAATATTGATAACGTTATCTTAATTGCCCCTGCTTTCAGAAAGGTCTCTCTAAGATTCACAATACTTCAGTGTCATTAGCTGGTACACAATTTTAAGTGCTGCCACTAAAACAGGGGAGAAGGTGGTAAAAGAACAAATAAAATGAAAAAAAGCCTTAAGTCCACATACTATAAAGATATTTTAAAGTAGTAAGAATCCTGTCATCCATACCCCTCTCCCTCCCGTATTCTACCACAGGAGAAAGTCAGGTATCCTCTTGTACTTAAAAAAAAAAAAAAAAAAAAAAAAAAAAATGCTCCATTAATATCTCTACTACCATTTTCATCCAAGAGTTGGATGAGTGAAGCTTTCTACCCTCAGACTACCCACTCCACAGGAGATGGTGTAATTCCATAGTTATATAATTAGCACCTTAATTGTGATAAAGCAGTTCACTCTGCAATATATTTTTGATCCACCCATTTCAAAGAGTAAATCTCTGCATTTTCTCCTAGAACTCCAAAATAGTAGAAGAAAAAGTTGCCCCACTATTACCTGAGAATTTCCCTCCACTGTAAGACTGAAAGTACATTTAACTGTACTTTTTCTGTACAAGTGGTACTGTCAGTACAACTGGAGGATGCTCTCTGTTGATTAATAATACATGTGTGTTTGTGTATACACAGAGGAATCACAGCCACTGTAGTAGTTCTAGTACAGTACAAACAAGTTCAGCTGAAACTCTCTTTTCTTCACTTACTCAACAGCACACTGCTGGGCAGTAGCTCACATCTACATTCTGTGAATACTAACATATCCCTTTGGTACTCCTGCATATAGATGCCCTGAAGAAAAGCCACTCCACTTGCTATAATCTCTTCCCTCTCTACCTTTCTCCCTTCAAGTTATACCCAATTAAGTGTACAAACCAGCAGCACAGAGTAATGAATAGAAAATTCCCTGAGTTAGTATGAAAGAGTTACTTTAAACACAAAAAGGACAGGGAGAAGAAAAGAAGCAAAAACATAGTGTCTATCCTGTGAGGTACAAAACTTAAAACTAGCCAAAATACCAGTTAACTCAAATGCCTTAGCCTAAAGCAAATATCCAACACAAATCCTGAAAAAGGGGCAAGAGTATGGAGTTAGCCAAATGAGATTTGTTTCTTCCTGTGGTTCCCATGTATCTGGAGAAATCTGGCATTCAGTGGATTCTTAAGTTTCAGTAAATTTAAAGTAAGTGTTAATACTGTATGGTGGTATTACATAAATGTCTTCAAAATAATACTGCATATCTCCTTCATTAAAAGCTACGTCTGTAGTTAATCCACAGCTATTTTTGACTAGTATTTCAAAGATGTGTGTTAGAAGCATTGAGTATTCCGAGTGCCAGAGAAAGAACTTACTACCCCCAGGTATACGTATTCTTTTTGGAAGGCGTTTTGTGTGCTTGTTTCAAGTCTGTATTTGACCGGTCATACTGCTTGCCAATCCAGTTGCCTTTTTTCCTGGAAAGACACTCTCTTATTCAATTTGTTGCCCTCAAACTTATCTGAGGGTTAACAAAAAAAAAAACCCAAAAAACAAAAACCCCGTAACAATTCCCCTGAACACAACTTCCCACCCCAAACAAACAAGCACAACACGGTTCTGTATTTATCACCTCTCAAAGCAGGGAGTAATACAGGAATATCGTCCATTCACTTGATAACTCCGGTTGTAGGAGACACTTATACATGGCTTCACTTCTAGCGGAGCAGTGAGTGACATTGCAGCACCAGCCTGTGCATGGCCTCGAGCCTGAACACTAGACTGTAAGGCAGCAGGGCAAGTCTGAAGTGAGTAGGATGCTGCATGATTAGATGATAATATCTGTTGACAGTTTTGCTGCTGTGATGTCTGATGGTGATACTGTAATGAAGATTGATGAGCTTGGAGATACTGTGGTATGTGCTGCTGAGCATTAGCCTGCTGGGGAGTTGGAGCTGGGGTCTGGAATACAGTGTGTTGGGCAGACTGAGCATGTTGTCCTTTTTGCTTGTTTGCTTCCTTTACATCGTTATCATGTGCACTAAAACAGATTGAGAAGACAGAATACATGAAAATAGATACTAAAATAATTTAAACTCTTCTAGGTTAACATTTAAACTGCACAATCTTTAGAGTGCTCTATCTGAAAGCTTGCAAAGTTTTAAAAAGAGATTAAAAAAAAAAAATTTTTAGCCTACTCTTTAAAATCATCTGAGATTTTAAAATTCATTTCTTCAGGATACACTTTCTTTTCAACATTTCACTGCACAGAAATACAAAATGCAAATAAACACCAAGTCTAATACAAATAATACAGCAGTATCAAAAATTACCAGTGCAATATAATCTAGTGGTACTGCAATAAAGTGCCAGATTACCAGAATCTGAAATTAAAATTTACTTGCTGCTTCTACCTCATTTAAATTGGGTAAGAATATAGGGTTTTTAAAGACATGATATCAGAGGGTTCTTAAAGATGTACATTAGAGTACTTAAAGATCATATGTATACTGACATTGGATTCTGTTCTGGGGAGTGGAAACGCATTTTTTTATCCTCCTCTCACCTTTTTTCTAGCCCACCAAGGACACTTCAGTTAGACAGTTTAACTCACCTGAATTCCCTTTGATTTCCATCTGTCTGAAATGTATTTAGCTGTACTCTTCCTCTTGCTCTTACGCTGAGATTAATCAGGTGCCACCTACATACTTCGGTCAGGCCTATAATCATCTAAGGGTTTTTTTGTACTATACAGGGCATATCTCTTGAAGACAGTTGGCGTTCAACCCTTCAATAGGTTTTCCTGAAAGACTGCTTTTTATGGTGCACTGTAAAGATGACCTAAATGCTTCACCTTCCTCACACCCCACAAGTGCTCCACAGCAATAATGAAAATTCTACAACAGCACTCACATGCTTTAGGTACTATTCCTTTCATTACACACATTAGTGAAGCCAAAATAATGTAACACTTCTAAGGAATATTTCTTCCAGATACAGCTGTTCCTGTGCTTCTACAGAATACAACTGTGTTTAGATTTGGGCAAAAGAAAACTTCTTTAAGAGGAAAGCAGTTATGGTGGGCACAGGTGTTGATCTTAAGGGTTAGAATAAAAGAACTGATTGTATAACAACCCTTCCCAGTAAGGTTCACTTTGGCATTTGTTGGCATTTTTATCTCATGTCATCTGGATATGTCCACTGTAGTGCAAAATTAAATAAAACCTCCTGGTCATTTCCTCTCCCTAAAATTGGCCACTCAAACAGTCTGTATAATCTGTTTGGAGCATCACTTGAACTTCCAAGGGATAGAGACTTCAGAGTAAGTAGGGGCTCCTGTGCCTTCAGAACTCTTCGCTCTTTTTGCTCTCTGAGCAGACTACAGAGATTGGGAACAAGCTATTTAACAGATTCTCGAATCATAGAATAGTTAGGGTTGGAAAGGACCTTAAGATCATCTAGTTCCAACCCCCCCTGCCATGAGCAGGGACACCACACACTAAACTATGTCGCCCAAGGCTCTGTCCAGCCTGGCCTTAAACGCCTCCAGGGTTGGAGCATTCACAACTTCCTTGGGCAACCTATTCCAGTGCCTCACCATCCTCACCGTGAAGAACTTCTTCCTTATATCTAACCTAAACTTCCCCTGTTTAAGTTTAAAGCCATTACCCCTAATCATGCCAGAAGATGTTCAGTGGAAATGCAAGGCTGAGGTTTATTTGTTGAAAGAATGGGAAAGAAGTTAGATCTGATAAGGTTTTCTTTCTTGGAAAGAAAAAACCCCAGTTATTACTTAACTATATTACCTAATACCTAAGTACTTTTAGAAAAGAAAAATTGAAATTAAAAGAAGAAATTTACTCTGAGTGCTAAGAGCCATTAAGCTTAGCAACAGATGCGAAAATGGGCTTAAAAAAAAGCTGCTGTTAACTTACATTAACAGTCGCTCAATACATGGCACTAGAAAATCCCAGGAGTATGCAGTGAGATGATGCATTCGGGTAGGCCACGTTGGTGAGAGACGCAAGATAATCCTTGAAGAAGCTACACATGCAGTAGCAACTAAAGAAGGAGCATAATTTAAAAATGCATGATCTGGAAAGAAGGAATAAGAAAAAGATTCATTTAAGTTGGTCATTGTCTGTCAAGGCAACAGAGGAGTCATTACCTGAAATACGTAACTCACCTTGCAGTGATACTTCCAGAAAGTAATCAGCATATTTTGCCATATATAACTTAGTCTTCTCTAAGCAAACCATTGGCCAGCCATCATGAAGATCAGTCTCATGGACAGCAATAGAAAGATAATAGTCGATGAAGTGAGCAGCAGTTGGGAGGCACAAGTTCCACTGAAATGTTTCTAGCAACAACAACTCCATATGAAGCAAATTCTGTTTTGTTAGTACCAAATTCATGTTAGTCATACAACCCAAGCTGTTCAGCTGTTCAAGTTTGGGAACACTGTCTTCCTTTTCTTCAAATTTACCTTCCGGTGAATGGAAAGAGGAGGGGAAAAAAAAAAAAAGTTTCAGCACAAGTGAATGACAAAACAGTTTGTCTCTAATGTCTGCACTGGTCATATTTCAATTCTATGTCGAACAAGCTTGAGACTTTCCTGCAGTTGCAAAGCTCAAATGGAAGATGTCATCAGTGAAAAAAAGGGGTATGTACTATAGAAAGCTGTCAAACACTGTGTAGGATATTGTGCAGTGCCATGTTTTCTGTTGGTTTTCCCACCCTGGCACACACAAGTCGGTTGTCAAGAGCAAAAGCAAGTTGTATTAGGATGTCACTGGCACTGCATATGCAAGTTTTTGTCATCAAATTATTTTATGTGTCCCCATCATCAGTGGAACACCACAGTGATGTGACTTGGCATACGCAACACCACCACATTTGGCTTTCATCACCCTCCCACCCCCACACACCCTTTTTGTTTCTAAAACTCATTAGAGTACAGCTAGAGCTCTAGCTAACATGGCTGCTTTAAATGCCTGTTATGGTAAGTATAGTTTTAGATTTGATAGTTGGTAAGATGCTCCTGCAGTTCAAACAAGTGGACTTCGGCAATGAACTGCTGAAAACCCACACTGCTATATACACTGTTTCAACTTTAATGCTGCTAGCAGCTTCAGCTTTCCTTGGACTTTAACTCATCAGGCCTGTATGCTTTTAGCCTGAAGCAAAATTGTGTATGTAGAAAACCCATTAATAAGAGAAACAAGTGTCATATTTCCATAGAGTTTGCCATATGGTTGTGCTATTTCAATTTCATTGCAAATTCTTTCCATCTTACACTCTGTATTCAGTACTACATGAGATGTTGTAAATGCACATTTTTAGGGAGTTTTGCAGGACTCGACATTTTTCTCCACACACCCCACCCCACCCCCCAAGGTACTTATACAGGACTTAATCCAACGCCAGTCCCAGTCTGCTAATTTTTATTTCCCATACTCTAGTAATTACAGAAATAGAAGCTTCAGGAATCACATAATTCCTCTTACTACTTCTATAACCTTATCAGATACATCATGGTGTGATCTGTCTAACATATTGCATCACTGATTAAACTGCTTGTTAAAGCCACACAGGGCAAAAGTTTAAAACAGCATTCTGGTTTGTGCTTTCTGAACCAATTCATGTGCTGCTGCTTGGAAGAGTGAGTACTCCAGGCTTTTGGAGCTCTGCTTGCAGCTTGTCATGAAAGATGGCAGAGGCGATTTTTTTTTTTTGTAAATTACAATTCCCTTCACAACATGAATTTCATTTGAAAATCTGGCATTAGTTCAAAGCAAATCCACTTTCTTAAATGGATTACACTGGTTTCTGAAGCAAGGTTTTCATATGCAGCACCTCATCCTTTGCCAAGAAAAGATTGCTGGCTGGTGGCATCCAGTCAAAGTTTACCCCCAGAACAATCTGACATAACCCTTTTCTTATTTAACTGTTCTGCTGAATAGCTGTAATGGTGGAAGACAGGGATGCAATGAAAGGAAGCAGTATAGCAAAAATAGCCAGCACCTCAGTGCTCTGGTTTTCTAGCAGAGAGGGCCTGGAGCTATGATGCCATATATCTGATTTGATAAAATATTCAGGGAAACAGACCAGCAGAAACTGAACCAACAGTTACTTCTGCTGCCAGGACCTGTTTCTCTGAATCTGTTGGTTTAAGAACAAATGCAGCAGGTATCCCAGCAAACTGTACCCATATTTCTTTGGGGACATCTAAAAGGGGTCCACAAATGGCAAAAGATGGATACATATACCACAAGAACCTAGCAGAGGTCAATATAAGCAGCACTGCTCATAACGAGTGTTTGTAATTACTTCTGTCTTCAGAGAAGTGTACATTGACATCATATTTCACCAGTATTACATTTTGTATGTGACAATACAGGGTTTATGTTAGCCTTAGCTTGCTTAAAGAACATTGCAATTTATGAAATCTGAAGTATTCCAGAACCACACATCATCAGCAGGGTGCAGTGCATACTACATATGGTTTATTTAATTTCTTCCTTTATCACAGTTATGCAAATTTCTTATTTCCAGCACTGGATCTACCTATTTTGACAGGTCCTCAGAAAGACAGTCTTTCTATTCCTACAATACAGCTCTGAAAGTTCACCTTAGAACAATTTGTTTCCAAGAATAAACATTAGTTTTTCAGGTCAGTTTGGTTTTTCTCCCATCAGCTTCATCAGGTGCTAAAAGAATGACACCAAGAGTCCTACCAATTGGGCTAAACTGATATACGCTAATCTGCCTGTCTTTTATAACCACGTTGTTTCCCCTATCTGCTGTATCCCATCAAGACACACCTTGTATTTGGCAACAGAACCTATATTGCTCTAGTTAAACTTTGGTGCTACATACTTACTTGCTAAAAGTAAACAGGAAAGAGCAACCACATGCAGCTGCTGTATAGATATGTCATAACGATCCATAAAGAGGTCCAACAGATACACAGCTAGATGTCGTGCAGCAGGACAAAGTCTGAACCGATTGCTCACAATGGCAATCAGATCTGCAAAGTATCTTCTCAGATGTAACTGGGGAGATTGGCCTTTGTAGGAGGGCAGCTTCAGCTCCTAGATGGACAGCAGCATGTATTTTTGTTAAAACCATCATTTAGTTTGAATTGGTATCAGATTAACACAGCTGACATTCTCAAACTTCTCATGGAATTTTCAAAAGATTTCTCCCCTCTTCCGTTTCCATCATTTCAAAGCATTTCTTTTCACAGAACAAAATCTGTTGTATTACAGAAGAACTAAGAAATAATTTGGTTCTGCATAACATGAGTGCAATAATTTAAAATCTAATATCTTTCAATTGGGAAAACGGTAGAAATGACTTCAGCTTTTATCATTTCTGTTGTCCTCTACTGCAAAGGCTGTACCTCCCAGCAGGCAAACAGCAAGGGTATGTGAGTATTCCTCAGCTGCTTCAATGCAAAGTCCATCAGCTAACTCAACCCCCTCTCACTACAGCTCAACTTGAGCAATCAGACTTTGTACTGAAGCGTTTGCATTTTCCAACACCACCGGATCTCTGCAGGTGCCTCCAGGAAAGGGCACTAACAGGTAGCTGAAAGTAGCAACCTTAGGAAGAGGAATGGGGTGTGCATATTTAAACCCCATCTGATTTGACTGATGTTGCACTGGCACTGATTATAGTCTGCTCTTGGGCATTTAGTTCAGCATACATAAACATTGCACCATCTCAGATTTGAAGCGGGGACCCCACAAAAGCCCTGCTAACACCACAGACAAGAAAAGTCTGTGATGTGATCCATTTTCAACACAAAATTAGGACTGGTAGAAAGAACGTTCCCCAGGCTCCTGCTTAGTACCTCCTCTTGTATACAGCTGAATAGCAGTGCTGTCTTTTGTTATCATTAATAAATTTATGAGTTAGATTGTGCAGCCTACTTACTGTAAGCAGTGTTTTGAGTACAATTACATTTCCAGCAGGACGGTCTGACAACATCCAGTTGGAATGGAGTCGCCCAAAATTTTCAGAGCCTTAAGGTCAATTCAAAGCTCTGAATAATGCTACTGAAGTGAAGAAACCCTCTAAGCCTAACAATCCCCTCTCAACCCCCCCCAAAAAACAAACAAAAAACCCCACAAGAACCCCTCTATACTTACTAAGCTTTAGAACACATCTTTCACAACACTTTAGTTTAACAACAGTAACTCTGGTAGAAAATAAGTTATGCTGTCCTCCTGTCCCACCACCCCTGCTTCAAGTAAATCCCACCTTAAAGAAAGATAATCCACTCACCAAGTACTATAGGCAACAAAAGTGCATTTTTAGTAGATTCAGCCACTGTAAACTGTTTTTCAGCTCTGGGCATAAGACATATTAAGAAAGCAGCCCCGAAGAGCAACTTCGAGTCAGCTGAAGCAACTTCAAAGCAGTATTGCCTAAACCCTCTACTATTCTTACTGCACCTAGTGTTTGTTTGTTTGGCTTTTGGAGTTTTTTGCTCCAACAGCATCACAACGCTTTCTGCAGAGCTTAAATTTGGACCCACTTCAACATCCAGACAGAAGAATTAAGCGCCCCGTGACCCCTTTGCCTTTTTCAATGCAGAGGAGTCTGGTCAGTCAGATAAATTGTCAAGCCCGAGAACAAACAGCCTGAGCCTTAACTGAGGGGAAAACACCGTCATCTCCAACGTTTAGGAAAGCAAACTCCCGCAAAGCTCCGGCGGGCCGAGCCCTGGCCGCCTCACACA
>NW_009926592.1:0-9549 GCF_000696875.1 Nestor notabilis
GAGCGGGGGGAGGAAGAAGGGAGGGAGGGAGTGAGTGGCTGCATGGTTCTGAGTAACTGGCTAGGCTTAAAGCCACTACACTCCTTTAATTCATTTAATGCATGAACAGTGCTATAGTTTATTTTGTTAGCTAAATGACTACATCATATACTTAAATACAGATGATCCCAATGACAGTGCACAGCACAAACACATTTCCAAGCTGCAGCAAAATAGGGTCACTAGTACTTACTGATTTTGCTGCCTGGTTTTGAATACCTCTCTGGCAGCACAGGACTGTTTAGCTTGCTTCCCATCTATCGCATGCAAATATAGATATATTCAGAGATGTATTCGTTTTTAATTTTTAAATAAAGGGTAGGGGATTCACATGTGTTTTGCTACACATTCCTTATTTAGAGGAAGCAGTAGTTTATAAAGAATATCAAAGCAGTAAACAGATCATAGCATTCCCACTGAACATTTAAGTTAGCTGCACCTTCAATAACCTTGCTAAGGAATGAGTTGAGGGAAAGAATTAGCTTCAGAGATCAAAAGGACAAGGTATATCTTTGAAATCCCTTCACAGTCCAGTATTCTTTGTATGACCAAAGCCCCTGAGCTGAATGTGAAAGCCAGTTTCCATAGATATTTAAATGACACTTTTATCAGTCATATCAGAATGACATATTTTAATTTTTCGTAGTCTTGTGAGGTCACCTTTCAACCATCCATGAATTCATTTCTGTCTAGCAATCAACATTTCTTGTAAGGAACAAGCAGTGTTGTGGCTTTTCAGTATGACCAAATTTCAGAAGAACTAAACATGTGGAGTGCTGAAGCAGAGAAGATTAACCATACCAACAACCTGTGACAGAAACCCAAAACCCGTGGCTATCTCTTCTTTTCCTCACTTCCTGCTCCCCTAGACTGCTTTTTGCTCCCTACACTGCAGGACAAGCCACAGGTGACTTTGTGCTGTGAGCAGATAAGTCTGTAAACTGAAGCACAAGACCAAAACACTGATCCTGCAAACATGTGTATCTACTTTCCTTACACTGGGATCCCACTGAAATAAATCAGATTGCTTACTTTGCAAATCAGACATATTTGAGGAATTGCACCTTGAATTCATATGTGATATATTTTAAGGGAGCATTATTTCAGGGCTGAAAAATGTGGTGTCTTGGGCCTTCCGTGCAAGTTTTCTGCCATCCCATGAAAAAAAAAAAAAAAAATCAGCAACAGTAAAAGCTGAAATAAAATTATTGAGAAGAAATTAGCAGCGATAAAAATGCTTTTCAAAGTAATGCTTCAATTTTGAAATAACTATTATAAACATTTGTGCTTGCTATGGCTTGCAGTTAAATTTTAAAAATAGCACTTAAATATGCATGTTAATAACATCCAGAAGGCATTTCTTTCAAGCCTGTTTGGGCTGTTGAAGGGTTTAATTTAACCACAGCATTCATTTATGTCTAGCAGTTAGAATTTTCTTTTAAGCTCAAAGGCGCCGAGAGTTGTAACTATGATCTAATTGGTAAGGAATGAAGAATGTTTTTCATGTTTTATAGACAGCATGAATCCTGATCATTTTACAGCAGTAAATTATAGAGTACTCTGCTCACTGTGTCTCCCTCTGGAAGTATAGACCTATATCTCATTAAACTATAAAAACAACTTGTAGTGTTTGGCACTCCTTGAAGGCTATCCTGCCAAGGTGTGTTATTTTTATATCAATAATGCACGTCAGCTAGTCAGCCCAGAGAAAGTTAGGTTTTTTACAGCCTCAAACTAAATTAATTTATAGCTACGACTCCACATCAGAGGGGATGCATGAGGAACCTAAACTGCTATAGAAAACAGTAATTTATTATTGATTTTCAGTTTCTTTTTAAAGGCAGCTGGAATTCATTGTTTCTCAGTTCTTTCTGCCCTGGTTCAAATGATCTATACGATGCTAGCAACATGACAAAGCAACTCCTGTGAATAAGGCAAATGACATAAAATCAGATGTGCTTTACTTCTTTTTGGCATAACACAAATTGGTTCATCACTAAAACATGAAAAAAAGATCAAAGGTGGGATGTTATGCTTTTTGTGGATCTAACTTTAACATGTATGATTAGGCAAAATATCTCCATGAAATGAATTGTCTTTAAAATAAAATCTAGCATTTCACACATTTTTTTAAACCTATATAATTGTTATGTGCTTGTACAGCCTAGCTGAATTCCAGTAAAGGCAGTGTACCACAAATGTCAGACTGCAGATCCTTAATCATATTGCAATATCTTCGGTTTGTGTTAAGACAAAAGATAAAAATCACCTGTTTGAAAGGCAGAAGTACAGAATTGCTACTGAAATTGCTGAAGTCTAGGTTGCCAGCTCTTTAAAGCAAGGGTGGAGTGGACTGGAAAAGAAAAAGGCAACTCAAGAGTACAGGTAGGAATGGGCCCAGCACTAGGAACTTCTCTTCAAGGAGTACAGCAATAAAATAAGAGAAACAGTCTTCTCTCTTCTCCAAAGAACACAGTGATTAACCACAAACATCTTCTTTCATATTAAAATGGCTTAATTAGTCAACTAAATTATTCCCATCTTTGAAGCATACAGCAAATCATACAATGATAACTTTTGGCAGAAGAATAATATATAAAAATTATAATAATAATAATTTTAAAAACTCAGGCTTCTATGCATTTTGTTCTTTCTATGGCAGACAGAAAATTGACCTTGTTGTTAGAAAATTTAGACTGCATTACTTCTGCACAAGGGTTTGCCGCCAATGCCACTGTTCCATCACTGAACAGCCTCATTGCCAAACTCCTCTCCCCAAGCCTGGCTGTCTTGGCCATAGTCTTTCGAACCAGATTTTCTCCTCATAGAGCAAAAGGGCAGTTTTCCAAGAGAGGAAGCCAGTAAAGCATCACAGAGCAGTGTGTGAAATCCTTTGCATTTTGCTCCTTTGTTGTTATCAGCATGTACACTCTTCCTTGGAGCTGCAGGTCATAGCAGATCTTGGTCCCTTCAGGACTAACTCAACTCTCAAAGCTCAGGGACATGCAAAACTTGCTCAAGGTCACCCACAGCTGACAATGAATGACAGGAAAGGCCACCCAGATATACCAGACATGTAAGTAAGTAATGTAAGTAATTGCTTTCTCAGGTCATGAGTTTCCACACACAGGTTCCTGTACCAGATTTCCACACCTTCTTTGCAAATAAATGAAAAGGAGATGAAAAAAGTAAGCAGAAAATAACATAAACCTTTCTCACCTAGAGCAAATCCCATCTACCTTCAACACACCTAGAAAAGCAGAAATGTAAAAGCTCTGGAATCAAAAGCAAAGAATGAGAAAATTATTAATTCACAGAAATATTTATATCCAGGAGAAATGTGGAAACACAATTAGAGAGGATGTGGAATGACAAAGATCTTTATTTATTAGACATAAAAAAATATGGCTGGAGTAGTTGCATCCCAATTATGATCATTAAATCTCCATTTAGAAAGAATAGAAAAAGAGGCAGTAAAGTTTAACAGCCACTTCAGAAATTTTAGGGAGCTTTTAGGATCACTGTGGGAAGTAACTCTTGCTGCAAAAACAGAGGGACTAGGGATAAAGATGCAATAACAGGCACTCCTTGCCGTTGAAATGCATGAGAGCCAACAGCTCCTGGGGCAACATGCAAGCTGCTCTTGCCTGCTAGACAGCATGCCACAGGGAAATTTTAACTCCTGCCCTACTAGGTGAAACGAAAAGCTAGGAATCACACCCAGCTCTGCTTCTGTCTCCAATCTGGACTGTAACAGAGGACATGGAGATCTCAGTTCCTCGTTTTCTTTTAGGTACAAAACAAAGACAACTCAGACTATCAAGTGAAAAAGCAGAAAAATTTACCAGTAACGAAACAGAGGGGAGTGGGGAAACATGCTGAAAGAAGTCCCTAAACTAAATACAGAACAACTTTATGGTCTAAAACCAGATGGATTTTCGTCATTCACTGCATTATTCATCAGCAAGAGAAGCTGATTAGAACTGTGAACCTTTGCTCGTACAAAGATAACAAGAAATTAGTTCAAAGTTCAAGAACTTGCAGGATAAAGGGGTAAAATGTCATTCAGAAATCTAGTCAAGCACAGCACAGAGGTTCAAAGGACCTGTACAGCATCTCATAGCTCAAACCCAAGAGTGTCGAGAGAGCTGTGATGTGATATTTCCATCCATAGATGCAATGATATTTCCATAGTGTGAAACTTTGGTTCAGAAATATGTATACATTTATAGGAGTGGCGCTCAACCACGTATAAAAGTTATAGATGACTGTAATTACCCAAAGCACATAAATACCAGCATGAAATAGGAGAAAGTATATATAAATTTAGAGAAACTTGATTAATATTGGCTCAGCATTACAAAGTATATCCATCAAGTATGATCCAATGTAATTATGGTTTGCAAAACTGCAATTTAGCCAAATTTGAAAAGGCAATGATACTGTATGTCATAAAACTATACAGATGCTGCCACTCAAACATTTTCAGTGCTGTAGCTCTTAAAGTATTTTGTATTTAGTTTTGTTTAAGCCTGTATATTTGTAATCTATCTGAAAATTCAGTGTGAATGAGGTCTGAAATAAGTCCTGTTCCAGCTGAACTGTCTGTTGAATTTTAGTGAGACAGATTGTCTCTTTTAATGTGTTTTTGTACAAGCTGATGATATTTAAGAATGCTATAATTGAATTATATGTTAGGCTATTATTTAGAATTACTTGTTGTGTTATTCGCCCTAGATTCCTGCATAAACATTGCAAGTTCTAAATATTTTAAATAACATCATTCAGATCAGATATAGGTAAATTACATAAAATTGACTTGTTTGTGCTGTTTAAAAATGAAAGTATATGCAATGTTTTATCCCCTTTTTTATTTACATTTTTCCTTTTGCTCTATCTAGATGAATCCAATGTTCGGTAAAAGAAATGAGGCCAAAACCTTGGAAAGTCATCTCAGTCAAAGATAAACTGTTATCTTTACATCCATTATCATTACTAGAGATCATTTTTTCACAGCTCCAAAATTCTCCCTAGTGGGCAGTAGTCCATCTTACTAAACTACCTACCCATAATTCAACCCAATTTCATGCAATTGTCTGTCTATGCTCATGAACGTCCAGCTCTGAACTGCAATGGAGACTATTTTCCGTAGCCTCCAGGGATGTAGCTAATTTTGTTGGCTGCCTCTATTTCATCCATCTTCTAGCAAATAAAGAAGGGATTTCTTTTTCCCTAGTGCTGCCCACTTTCAGAAATCCAAACGTCTGTTCAGTGGAAGCACTAAATTAGTACAAATGCTGCAATGCTTCAGTAGAAAGCTATTCATTCTCATGCAAACTCAGAATCAGATTTCACAACCTCAGTAACTACAGGACACAGGACTAGGTCTCCAGAAGAAAAAAACCGATACATAAGTCAAGGTGGAAAAAGTCCGTCGGCAGACTCAAACTGAACAACAATTCTTATGGGTGCACCCTAACAGACAAAATATAAGAAGATGAGACTGTTCAAGATCTTTCTTTACTCTCTAGTACTCAAAATAACATTTAACTCAGAACAGGAAATTCCTCTGGTTCAGGTTATTTTAAGGATTTTAAACAATCATCATCCACTACTGCCATAGAAATAACAACAATCTGATTCTCATTACTGAATTCTCATTCAGTTCTTACTGGTATGACACAGAAAGGTTTGATCAATGGTAGTCGAGGAAAACAAATCGTTAGTTGAAGGAACTAATTTGCAATATTAATGAATCTTTTTTTAAACATTAGATAAATTATCTTGCTAGACCTCAGTCTTTAATTTTCATGGAGAATTTACAGACAAGCTAAGTGAATGTGATACCATTATGCTTGCACAAACAAATAATTTATAACATATTTGGAGCTTTTGCCCCTTATTCAGTTATGGGCCATGAAAGATCTAATTTAAAAAGTATATATACTGTCTTGTTTCCATTTACATTAGTGGAGTAGAAAAAGATTCTTGTTGTAAAGAACAGTTACCTTTAAAGATCGCAAAGAGCAATTACCTGTTATTGTATAAACAATGAAAAATTTACAGCAACATCTTATCAAGTGCAGCATGAAGCTAGCTTCTGTGTGAATGTATAAAAAGAAAATCTGATCCATGAGCAACAATAAAAAGTCTTTTTGTATGGAAGTTATAAACACTGAGCTTATGTCAACGTTTTCTGCAAGAGGGTGTGATTTAGTGCTCCAGCAGTGCTGTTTTCCAGCAAAAGCCAACAAATTACTTCTTTCAGAAGGTCATGGAAAGTCAGAAGAAAAACATTTTACTACTTCCTCCTCACTACATTCACTAGGGAATAGAAAACTTTAATCCTGGATGAAAACAAACCACACTGTATCCCTGTAAACTTAGCCAGGCAGGAAGACTTTAGATGTGTAGTCAGTGTTGTAAGCTCCTTTAGTTAGGTGAAGACGGTCCTTCCATATGACACAATATGCTTGTGATCGTAACTCCTGTTCCTTACTACTAGTAGAAAACAAACAAGTAATAATTTCTTGTGTACATGTAGATTTATGTACAATGTGTAGTCATTTTGCTATAAATCACATCAATAACTAACACGCTTGATTACACTCCGCTCATTTCCTTTCTTGCATGTCAGCTTTCAGAACAGCTACGTTAATTTTAAGAAACTACTCCTATTTCGCATGTGCCAACTAAATGACAATGTGCCCTGTCCAGTGAAATGGGCACCTACATCTTTACCATTGTCTCTAACATAACCCCTTCCCAAAAAGTTGCTGAAGGAATAGGCAGCACAAAAGATTCAATTGTCTGATATAGGGCTTGCTGGTTAGCTTTGGAAGCAAGTTGCAAAATCAAGTGCCCCTCATTGAAATTCCTTGCCCACAGTCCCTTTGCATTTATAACTGTGGGAAATGAGCTCTGCCACCTGAGCTGGTCTCAGCTGCCATGGCGTCACATGAAGATAGATGTGATCACTTATAGAGGTACAATAGGGAGCACTCTTCTGCTCTGCTTTCATCTCACTCCCTGATCTCAGATCAAAGCAGGGAGACAAGCAGAGCAAGGGCATGTCTACATGGGCACATTACATCAATCTAGTTTTTTCACTCTGAGAACAGCAATTTAAATACATCTCATTCAAAGGCTTTTGCACTGGTTTGTCATGCCGGGTTAAAATATTTTCCCTGTTAAACATAACATACAAACAACTCTGTACTTGTCTGAATTAACTGCCCCAACTTCCCAGCCAATATTTCAGGGCTCAGTGTTTGCAACTGCGTTTTTTTTTTCCTGTGCTGTAGGAGGTCCACTTGAAGTTAAAGAAATTTGTGGGTGGGGGAACAAAACAGAATCAAATGGATGCATGCCTTCAAATCTTTTCCTGGTATCCATTAGCATCATCAAAGGCATTACTCGTCTGCTGTCATGCAACATCAATGACCCATTACTTAACACTGTAATTATTGTAATATGAACTGAACAACATACATATTTGCCATAGCACCACTGGCTGTATTTTCCCTTTTTGCAGACACGAGATCACTGGAAGCACTATATCAGTACAGAAAGACCTGCTTGCCTCATGGGAAACAAAATGAACAGAGATATCTGGGCAGAGCTCACAGTTTGCAGCAGACAAACAACACCATGAAGCTTTTCCTCAGGTCATAGGAGCACTGTGCTCCCAGGGGCTGGAAGTTCAGCACCCACAGCCATCTTCAGGCATAAGCTAATTCATGGGATGTTGGTAGATTAGCTGTCAGGAGCCCTGTTCTGGAGCTTTGCCAGTCACCTGGAGGATCTTGTCCTGCCTAATGCCATTGCATCATTCCTTCTGCAGCATGTTTTTAGTCCTGATACTTCAAGGCCTGTCAGACCATAGGGGAGGAGTCAAATGGTAGAAATGGGAGTTTCAGAGAGGTACCTGATCACAAAAGATTTAGATGCAGGATTCTGCTTGAATAATGGAACGTAAACTCCCCAAACAGTCAACAACTTAGATGAAGTTATTCTTCCTGACATTCCAGGGTGGTTGTTGCCTCGAAGCATTTTTATTTTAGCAGTTGGTAATCTCTAAGGGAAGTCAGATTCACGAGAAGAGTTCGAACCATATCCAGCATAATTCAAACCTGTTTCTGAAAACTAAGTATTTTAAGGACAGCATAGTGAACTGTCATTGAAAGAATGCTCTAGGAGAAACTTAAATTATGAGTTTAAGATAAAGTGAATTTTTCATCTCTGTTAATGAACCCATCCAAATAAAAAGCCATGAGGGTTTTTAATAAGATCAATATATTTCTTTAAATTATTTAATTTTCCTACAGGCTTTGAAAATGCATCATCTCAGCTACTTAATGAATAAAAATGTTAAAACAAAAAGAACTCATCCTGCTGACTGACCAGGAGAACAACAAGTTTTTGTTATTTAATGTTGATAACACACATTCTGGTAATAACCTGTATCTGAAACTTCATGGTTGCATTTGGAAATCCATAGTCACTCACAGGGACAGAAATATTTGTACATGATGCATGATATAATCTCAAAGACAGGACCTATTAAATTCAAGCCACTTATTAGCACAGATTCATTTTCTGTTTCCCATTTAGTAGCTGCAGCCCTGTTCTCCATAGATAAAGAGAGAGACATTAAATGGCACAACTATTACAGGTATTTGTTCCTCCACTGTCAGCCTGTGTCCCACATCTGTCCAGTTTTGTGAATATGAACAATATTTGGCTTGGAGCTGGACTCATACAAAATTATTTCCAGACATTCACTAATGGAAATATGTGTACTGGCTAGCTACAATTATTTGAGGCATTAAGTTTCCTGAAGTGACATTTTAACAAAAGTCATTACAAACCTAAATATATGTATATATGCTTTCACAGTGTGTCATAAAATTTATTAGTAATATTTTCAAAGACATATTAAGTGGGTAGAAGAAAGATTTATTATGTTGTATTTTTGATGGAAAACAGAGAAAACAACCTGAAACAAAGAAGTGAAAAATTAAATTAAAACTGCCTGGTTTATCTGTTGTCATATTTAATATACTTTATAGCTCTTTAAATTTTTAATTAAATTAAGTGAGACATTACCAGAGAGGAATTTCTCCACAAAAAAAAATGACCTAACAACTTAATGATACCAACTACATTCTTGATGCAGATCTTTGTCCTGCTTTAACACTTAATGTTGGCATTACTTACCCCAAAATAAATTTAGTCTTCAGCTCTCAACAAGATATGCAAGCCAATTAGTAAGTAAATAGAAAATAAAACTAGAGGTTTTTATTTTTAAAGCCTTGTCGTGGTTCAAGCCCAGCTGGTAACTCGGAACCATGCAGACGCTCACTCATTCCCTCCCTTCTTCCTTCCCCCACTCCTGGAGGGATGGAGAGGAGAATCGGAGGAATGTAACTACCACAGGTTGAGAGCAGTCCAGATTTAATACAAATCACTACTACCATCACCAGTAATAATAATGATAAGGGAAATAAC
>NW_009926593.1:0-15424 GCF_000696875.1 Nestor notabilis
ATGTCAGCTGCTCTGCTGCTGTCCATCAGTCTCGTAGCCCCATCAAAGACTGTGTACAGATCTGGTCTGCTTCCAGCACACCAGGAAAAAAATATTTGAACCAGGATTTTTGACTGAAGGCTCTAGGACACATTTGTCTATGAATGAATCTGTCTCCTCCCTGTTAGATTTCTATTGCCTAAGCAATCTTTAGCAGAAGCTATGAATTCATTCCTCTGAAGCCTTTCTAACACAACACCCCTTATTCACACACTCCACAGACCTTTACTTCCACTCAGATCAAGCACTTTCTCCTCTTGGCTTGTCTCTAACAATGCCTTGTACAAGGCTTCTGTAACAAGGGTGGTGTGGTGTAATGGGAACCATGTTCTGTCAGTGGTGAACACATCAAAGCCCATTCATTTACTTCATCTGCGCTTCACTGACTATGCCCAGACAATGCCAAGCACACCCAACGCAAACTTTTAGCCTTAACTTCCACGTTCTTGCATCTGGGTGGAAGGAGAGAGGAGAATTTCTGCCCGGTTGCCACTAGATGGAGTAAGGCCAAAACTGTAGATTTAATTAGTCTTGCTGTAGAAACGCATTCGTTTCCCATATAGGTTTTTTCTTAAATGAGTCTATTAAGCTGAAAACCCCGCCTGTCTAGCTCTAGATGGAGTGAAAGAGCCCTGTTCATGTCAGTACACTGTAGCAATTTGTAACTAGGGTTCACTCAAAGGATTCACTGGACTTTTCAGTTTGTACATTGGAAAACTGAAGTCAAATTCTTAAAAGACTGGTTACCTTTGTCTTTCAGCACCCAACTAAGATGAGTAAACAAGGAGTCTAAACCATGGGGACAGTCCCCATGCTGTGACTGTGCAGGTACGCAAGTTCTCTTTTTAGACTTCTAAGGTAGATCATCAATATCTGATGGTGCCAACATCCTTGAAAGAGTTTATTGATAGTCCGTCTTCCCTTTTTGTCTTTCACTCTGTTGGCATGCCTTTTACACTTGTCTGTGTGGGCATCTAAGCTCCCATCCTCTGCTCAACTGATTACATAATAATAATAGAATCATAGAATCATAGAATAGTTAGGGTTGGAAAGGACCTTAAGATCATCTAGTTCCAACCCCCCTGCCGTGAGCAGGGACACCACACACTAAATTATGTCGCCCAAGGCTCTGTCCAGCCTGGCCTTAAATGCCTCCAGGGTTGGAGCATTCACAACTTCCTTGGGCAACCTATTCCAGTGCCTCACCACCCTCACTGTGAAGAACTTCTTCCTTAGATCTAACCTGAACTTCCCCTGCTGAAGTTTAAAGCCATTACCCCTTGTCCTACCACTGGAGTCCCTAATGAAGAGTCTCTCCCCAGCATCCTTGTAGACCCCCTTTAGATACTGGAAGGCTGCTATGAGGTCTCCACGCAGCCTTCTCTTGTCCAGGCTGAACAGCCCCAACTTTCTCAGCCTGTCTCCATACGGGAGGTGCTCCAGTCCTCTTATCATCCTTGTGGCCCTATAATACATGAGGAAATAACAAAATATTTCCTCTTGGGATGCACCAAATTATCACTTACACTGTTTTCACAACACAGGTGGTATTCCCAGATGTGCTTAGCATTGCCCTGGTTCTGTTTCCTTCTAGGGGTTTTACTGTTGCCTTAAATGGCAGCTGACAATAAGAGAACAGTTATAGCTTCTGAAAATCTACTGCATACAGATGTGCATTTTGAAAAGTGCAGTGCAGTTTGAACGGTGAGCATACACATAGCAAGCTCATTACACTTGTTTTTGTAATTGTGACAATTCTGCATACACATGAAGCTGTTGAACGTCCTGAAATTCCAGAGGTGCTTTGTGTACTGTTTTGCTTAGAAAAGAGAAATATATTTCATTTGGAAGTGATCTACAGTGATTATCTAGTCCAACTGCCTGAGCACTTCAGGGCTGACCAAGTTAATGCATGTCGTTAAGCACATTGTCCAAATGACTTTAAAACACTGACAACCTTGGGGCATTAACATCTCTCTAGGAAGCCTGTTGAAGTGTTTGACCACCCTCTTGGTATCTATTCCAGTCCCGAGAACCTTTATCTCCTGTCTTTTTTGGCAAGAAAGTAAGCAATTCATCCATACTCTTCCTTGAATCTGAATTATAAGCTATTTTTTACCTTTATTCCTTCTGAAACAGAAAACATTTCTCCTTCACAAACTTTGAAGATGCTTTGCTAACCAAATGAAAGCCTTGCAAATCTGCTACCACTAATACTCTTCCAGATGAGGCTGCTTGGATGTTTTTTCTTTTCCACCAAGTGAGGCTGCTTTTTACTGTACTCAGTGATGAAATGATTTAAGGCTATAGCTGGTCAGAAATCCAAATAGATCTCATCAAGAGCTTTTTAAAAGAAAATGTTGGTGGGAAATGTTTCTTCTTGAAGAATAATATTGTATTTTCTCCAGGAAGTTTTGAACAGATTTGGAAAAAATAGAAACTTTGAAACAGAATGATGTCTGTACTTGAAATGTGTTATGGTATTTTTGCAATCTTTTTTAAGAAAGCACTGAAATTACCACTTAGAACAGAACAAGAAATTATAAACGCATTTTATATTTATTGATCTTTTGAATCAAAACACCATTTTGTTTGAAATTTTAAAACTGATTGGTGGAAATTACAGGTCATCTGGACAGCAAAAAAAGTTGCCATTTCAGTGTAGAGAACATTAATTTGAAATAAAGCCAGTGTTGCTGCATGTAAGAATATTTCAACTGCTGCAGAGCTCCCCATGCCAAATGCTTACCTCTTCATGTTGTGCCTGCACACTTCAAGACTGTCAAGAGATGGCTTGTGAGGTCTCAGGTGTGCAAGCAAAGCTGATTGATTTTTGTTGAGCAGAGCGAGCACCAGGATTCCTGTCACAGACAGGAGAGGAAGAGTGGGCAGGAACTTAAGAGGGATGAAGAAAGAGCCATGGGAAAGCATTAGTGGCTCAGGCATGCTGCTCCTGATGATTGCAGGGGGACAAAGAAGCTGAGCCCAGTTGGGCTGCTTCCAGCCCAGGACTGTGACAACTTCTCACATCCCAGCTCTTCAGGAAAGCAGTGGTAACATCCAGGTTAGACCTCTGGTGTAGGCAGAGTCTGTTTTCGCCCCCATCTTTCTTCCATGGTAGTATCCTGCCAAAGCAACTTGCCCAGACCTACCATTAGCTCTTATTTTGACTAATAATTCATTTACTTTGCCCACTTCAAGAGTCCCATCTCAGAATTTAGGTGAGACACATGTCTTCTGCTACAAAGGGGCATGAAGCCCTCAGAAACCAGATTATTTTGCTTACTGAAATTGTAAATTGAATGGAGCTGGCATATCATAACTTTCCAAACAGGAGTTTGGCTGGAACTATGTGCTACAGTACTCTCTGACGCAAAAAATTAATAGTTCATTTGCCCTTCTTCACTAATAATTTTATTATTATTAACTCCCTGCTGGAGTATTAGTTTAGTATCACATCTTATGAACACTAGGTGCATAAATAGCTCTTGTAATTAACATGGATTGTCCTTCAGAGCTCTCATACAAATCTCCTAACAATTCCTTATCCTATTTTCTACACAAAACTGGGCACCACTATATTAAAAATGTGCTACAAAGGAGCTGACAATTATTTGTTGCTTTGATTAAATACTTGGAATGTAGATGTTAATATCCATATACATTTCTCACCTTCACGGGTAAGGGGATCCACGACAGCTACTTAACTTCAGTTTCCTAAAAGTTAGGCATCAAATAGAAAGGACTTCTCTAGCTTTTTTTGGTACTTGGTGGAGAGAAAGAAGCACTTTCACAAGAAACACCATTTCTTCTGAGGACACGAGTAAGGCTGTAGCATCAATAACTCTCTAGAGATATTGTTGTCCCTCTGCCAGTCATAAAAAGGGGCACAGATGACTAACTTGAAGTAAATAACTGATTTTTAGAAGCTAAAGTTAGGTCAGATGAATCCCAACAGCTATGCCTTAACTTTAGCATCTAGTGAAAAAATGATTTTATGTCAATGAAAAAGCTCTGTATCAGAAATACAGAAATGCACATGCTAATGCACATGTATTTAAATATTAGTGAGTCTAGCTAAACCCCCATATAGGAGCCACTACATTATACTATTTTCACCAAGTAAATTTATTTCAAGATAAGGTTTCTTTGTGTCTCTTTCCTTCCTGACCTACCTTTCTATCTCTTCATAGTCTGAAAGACATCACTGCCTAAATACTTGGTATGTGGTCGTAGTTTTTTAACTTACTGAAGAAAAAGCACTTGGAAACATACCACTCTCTTCATTGCATATTGCTTGGCAATATTCTATAGTGCAAAAGTGGTTTTAAAATTGGGTTGCTTCCTGTTGCTCAGCTTGTAAGCCCCAAGTCTTTATATAATTTTGCAGCTGTGAAATATCATTTCATTCTAAGGCTGTAAAGAAAATTGCTTCCTTCTCTGTTGTTCAGGAAGGACCACCAAGCAAAGGGGAGAAAGAATCCTGCTGGGGGCTGTGCAGGCTGTGCCTGAGGTCAGAGCAAGGGAAAGTGAATGGCTGAACTTCATGTACTCACAGCATTTGTTCAGAACTTGCTTGTGCCTGGGAGCAGGGGAGCCAACCGCATGTGCCCAGGACAGCCATGGCTCTGTCAGGGTGTCCTTGCCGTTCAAACCTGTTATTCAGCCACCCCAGTGCTAGGACAGCCCTTAGTCGGGAAAGAAAATTATGCCAACGAAAGCGATTCTTTTTTGATATGGAAAAACGTCAGAAGGGGGTAGGATAAGATTAGCAAAACAATTTCCACTGCTGACCAAACACAAATTTCAACCCAGGTCACCAGGGGTGAAATGTCACTACACCAAGTTGTGTAGTTTTGACTTCCCAGTTAATCCTTATTTCAGAGTAATGAAACTCAACTGTCAGCTGGAATACCACGTCCAGCCCCAGCATCCACACCTTCAAAAGGATTTTGAAAAATTGGAAAGCAGTCAGGAAACTGCTTCAGGAATGCTTTGAGAACTCTTTAATCCAGCAGACAAAGGCATAACAAGATTCACTATCAGAGAGCTGTGTTTTGAAACATTCAGATTAGAAATAAGGGTATGAGAATTGCATAGCCAGGGAGGGACTTACTAGATTCTCCACCACTGCAAACTTTTGAATCTGGACTGGCTTATATTGTAAAAAAAGATCATCCTCTGATAAACTAGAACTATGGATTTGAGGCCAGAATTGGCAAGATTCATCAGAATCCCTTTGGGCTTTGGTAAGCAATAAGTCAATGAAAAGTAAAGTACTTAATCTCAAGCATTTTATTTCATGCCTTCTTTTTTTTTTTTTAAACATGCATATAAAAGTTGGTATAAATTTCTCACCCAAAGGAAAACCTGAGCTAAGTTTTAGAGAAATTCTGATACTTGGTTATTTTAAACTATATTCTTAGATTCTGTTTTGAGGGGTTTTTTTCCATAGTAGAGATTGAGTTATAATTCAAACTTAAGTTCAAAGAGCTGGAGAAGAGGTTATGCTGCAAAAAACAACTATGGGAAACTATTTATTCTAGGACTCTTTCTTTCCGTACTTATTCAATATCTACTTGCAAAACATAAATTCATCAGATTTGGTCAGTATTTAGAGCCATACAACTATATTTTCATTTAAAGAATTTACTGTAAATATGCTTGGACCATTCATATTTTTGATATTTTATATTCTTATTACAATGATTACCTGGTATTGTTTATGCTGCTTGAGTGAGTGAGTGGTCTAGCACATCCAATGCAAATACTTCCACATGCAGATTGAAGCGTGGCATCCACAGATGTTTGCTTGAATAAAACTTCATAATTTAACCTAAATATGCAAAAGTGCATAAGCAAAAAAATTAATTAAAGTTCTAAAAATATTTTGAGTACATCAGGACAATGAACATTCAGAGGCAACTGGCATGGTACATCAGAGACTTTCAATGTCTCCTTCTATTTTACACATCAATTTCCTAGGTGCTATGCTTTCTCTTTTACTTATTGTTGTTCCATCTCTTTTTCAATGTAACTTTTTAATTGTAAAATCCTTCTGCCACCAGAACTTTCTCAGACTCTTCCTCATGCCTGTTTTTCTCCCACCCTGCCCTCTCCAGTTCCAGGTTAGTTCATGACAACAGATCCTAGATTTAGAAAAGTATATTGCTTGTGAAAATGAGGAGGCATATGTATGAGTCACTTTGCTGTGGCTACACTGTGAAGTTCTGCTCATCTGCAGTGCATTTTTCCACTGCAGATGAACAGGGCACCTGAATGAAGCTAATAGTATTTGATGGGCACAGTACTTCATTACATGAAGTAATATTGCCACAGTGTGTTACCCACAGCACCTCAGGAGTTGCAGAATTCACAACCCTTATCTCTGAACACTAAGCCCCAGGAGTTTGTTTCTGAATTTCACAATGGTTAGAGGGAACGGCACTAAGCCTGTCTGCTTACAGAACATTTAAGCAGACAGTGACAGTATTGAAAGCAGTCCTGAAGATGTGCTTATATAGTCAGATGTTTGTCTGCTTTATTCTAATTATTTAAGCTGGCCTAAGAGGAGCTAATAGTCTGAATTGTACCTATCACGCCCCGGAGTTTGTTTCTGAATTTCACAATGGTTAGAGGGAACGGCACTAAGCCTGTCTGCTTACAGAACATTTAAGCAGACAGTGACAGTATTGAAAGCAGTCCTGAAGATGTGCTTATATAGTCAGATGTTTGTCTGCTTTATTCTAATTATTTAAGCTGGCCTAAGAGGAGCTAATAGTCTGAATTGTACCTATCACGCCCCCCCCCCTAGATTCATAAGGTTGTTCAATGAAAATACAGATCTAGGACTAGAAGAAAGATAAATGGGGGGGGGTGGGGGGGGGGGTGTGTCTTGTTTTCTTGTTTCTAGTATGATTTTCTAGTATGATTTTAGTGATCTAAGCTTGTTTCTTTAGCATGCAAATTTCTCCTTATTCCTACCCAGGCTTACTGTCATATATAGAAAAGTGGGTTATTCAGATCCTATATGGTATGGCATGAAAAGAGAGATGAGTATGCACAGCAGTACTGTCATGTTTTATTTGCTGAAGATACTCAAGTACTTTGGAGCCAGAGGCTTTATAGATACCTGGTTGTAATGAAATACATCCCTTGGAGAAAGGATGATGCTTTTAAAAATGCATTTTCAAGCACTCATGACACCTGCAGACCCTGTAAAACGATAAATGTTCCTGCACTGCCTTGACTGCTCTGTGTTCTGTACGGATGAGTCCCTTCTTGTCCCTGAATAATTTAACATGAATTAAAATACAGAGTATGTTTTATGTGTTATTGGTATCAAAACGGATTTACTGATACTTTTAGGCTTGTGCATTAACTATCAATTTATGTGAATAGTAAGACATCTCATAATCTATAAACTGAATATTTACTAGTTGTTAGATACAGCTACCTGAAGCACTACACTCTTTGGTGTTTAATACTCTGGCAATAATCCCAGTCATCACTGAGAAACTCCCTAATTAATTTGTTTGAATATTCATAAAGGCTAGTTGCTTTTTGAGACTGGACAGACATATGCATTAATTCAGGTTCCAGATCAGCCTCCCAGGAGGCAGCAGGTGGGTTAGGTGAGCAGTGAGAGGACCTCATGGAAGTCATGCCAGCAGAACAGCCCAGGCTCCCCCAGAGTCCTGGCCCAAAGTGGGAAGACAGCACACCTTGCTCCTAGCATTTGTGACAGCTGTTCAGATGCCATACTTGCTCTTTAGACATATCTTATTTGGTAGCTCTGCTTTCTTATCAGTTTGACCCTTATACTTGTACCTTTGGGGAAAAGGACACAGCCAGCTTAAATTAAAAAAATTCCTAGCCTCTCCAAGAAGAGGAAAAGACAAATCCTCGGTTTATTTTTTTTCTCATATTCACTGTGTGTAAATATTCTCCCTATAGGCAACATTTTCATTGCATGATACACAGTATTTGGGATCACTTTTTATTTAAAAGAAGACTCATAGTGAATCCACCCATAGCTGACAAAAATCTGTTATTACCTAATAACAAAAAAGAAGGAACTGAAGAAATGAAGAAAAAAAAATGCTGTAATACTTCATATACATATAAATCTGAAAATCTAGCTGGATAATTTAGTCGGAACTAGGTAGACATTAGTGTGTGACACTAGGAGCAGAAAGAAGGAACAAAATCCTATCCTTTACATGGAGTTGAAGAATGATGTATTAACTGTGTGTAAATTGTATAAAACAGGCCAGGCAGATTGACAAAACTTGGCAAAAATAATTCAATCCACAGCATCAAATTATGCAATAAAAACAAGCTGGTGCTATCCAAACTGGTACATTTCACTTTAAAAGAGGTGGAAATAATCCTAGATTCCCAACAAATCATAGATTCCACTTGTTTTGGCCAAATCTCAGTCCCCTTCTAGTTCATGCAATACACGCAAATGTTTTTGTAGTGATACAAATTTTGTTGTTCAGTTTTCCTGGTCCATGATCACATCAATTTATTTCTTTGGGTTATGAAAAAGCATCTTAAGAAAATAACAGAAGGGAACGTAGACTGGACATTATGTTTAGGAGGCTTCCTAAAGAGCAGGACTTGTAGGGACAGTTATATGTAGCAGATGTAACGTTTTTGGATATTCTGTGCTCTGCCACCTCATTACCTCATTCAGTAGCAGCTTAATATTATTTCTTCATGACATTTAGCTGATTTGTTCATTATATGTTTGAAGTATTGAAAGAGAATACTATCCTTTTGTTTAAACTGATGATTTCAATGAAATGCTTGTGTATTTCCCAAAACATCCACTGCCAGTCACTATCAGTGAGATAAATTTAGGTTTAATTGTCTACTTCAATTGCATCATGTGGTAATAATATATTTTCCCCTTGTGTGCTGTACATATTAAATTGCTATCACATGTATTCCATCCTCAACATATCCCCGGCATGATTCTTGTCGCTTAAAATCTGCTTTGCTGTCAGAAGGAGCCATCCATCATATTATTTGTTTGTTTGGAGCATCATCTGCTGCTTGGGGTGGGGATGTTTGCTTTGGACAGCTCAGTTGTCTCCCACAGCCTGCTAGCTCCATCATAGAGAGAAAGCACGCTTCGGGCTACCATGTTCTGAAAAAGGGACAGTGAATACGCTTCTTAAGTTTGAAGGACACATGGTCTCAGTCATGGACAGCAATGTCCTGCCTTGAAGTAGTAATAGGGGAAAGCCTGAAGTACCTGGAGCTTTCCTAATAAGGTGCGGTGCAACAGTGACTTAGCAGGCTGAGAATCACCTTTTCCTCTTCTTCATAGCTGAGGTGATGTGAGGTCCACAAATTAGGACAGCATGGTATTTTGGGTAAGTTATTTCTCCTTCGGGACATGCTGTAACAAATTAGTTTTGTTTCATCTTGGGAAAGTTTTGAACGATTTTTCCTGTGAAAGACCAGATATTGAAGCACCTTGAACTAAAGCAAGAAGCTGAAGCATGTTATACAAAGGTGCAATATCTATGGCTGGGTTATATATAGACCAGGTTTTGAGAGAAAACCCACCAGGAGATTAGGAACTAAGAAGGAGCAAAGAAAAGTTAGCTGTTGCAGCTGGAGAAAAAATATCCTTAATATTTTGAAACTTTGTACTTTACTTTTTCCACCTTTCCAATTGCATGAGCTTATGCTGCTTGGGAGTAGAGAGAGATGTCATACAAAAAGCAGCACTTGTAAGAATCTCACTCAACGCATTTTCATGAAAGAAATTAACCAGGGACCCAGTTAATTACTCACAGTTCTTGGAAGAAGCTATATTGGCTGCTTTCCTGGTTCCACACATATTGCCTTTATTAGTCGTTATACGGCAAGTGAATCATACATGACAGAGCTGGTCTGGCTCTAATATTTTGAGGTTATTTGGTCCTATTTAGTGACGTTCCCTAGAGATCCAGATGTCCCCACAGCCCCTCATGACAGCGAAGAAGGAAGAGAACTCATCTCAAATGGACTCTGCTCTCTGCTGTTCATCCCTCTTGTTCGGCTAGGGTAGTCTCTCCATCCAACCAGAGGAAACAGTTGGAGTGGAGGTTAACTGGTCTCATTCATTCAAATTATGTCTTGGATTTAGGCTAGGTTGTCTGCTCTAAAACCACTAAAGCATCATCAAAACAGGGTAAAAAAAGAGCATCTAAGGTTAATTTAGAGAAGGGGAATGACAGACCCCAGATAGCTTAGGAGTTTAATTCTTTTAATTGTCATTGAAAGTAGTTCAAAGCAAAAATCCAGATCTATGTCATATATTTATGAAACAGAAAATGTATATCTGGACATGCATAATGGCATGCTTTGTCATATGAAATCACTGCTTTCACTCTAGGTGAGCAACTTTCAAAGGGTTCTGGGTAGCTCAGGTTCCTCAAACTATTTTTGAGAATTCAAGGGTTTTGTAAAGGGTTAATGACATAATGAAGTACAGCTTTCAAAATAGTGTTGAGAAGCACACTTTGGGCTACAGTGTTCTGAAAAAGGGCCAGTGAATATCTACAGACCCATTCTGTCTTAAAAGGGAATGATTGCATTAACAATTCACATCTACCTTCTCTCTGCTTTTTTCTGTTCTTCACTAGTTACTGCTTTTCTTACTACAATCTCCTCAAGAACACTATGGCAGCACATATCATTAAGCTTTCATCAGGCAAAGTGGGCATCATACTTAGGCTGGAAAAAAAATCCAGTCAATGAGAAGTTTATGTCAGGCCCTGTGTGGACTCCTGTTTTTAATCTCGTAAACTGAATTTGTAAGCCTTCTGGAGAGTTTTCAAAGGTAGATGTGTAAGGAGCAATCATTTCCTCCAAGAAAACACACAAAGGAGAGGCAACTTTAAAATACCTAAAGCCTAAGTTCCTGAAGCATACAGATGGCTCAGGGCATCTGGATAGAGCTTGGCTCAAATTAAATTTTACTGAGAATGAAACGAAAGAAGGTAAAGGTTGAGAAAGGTGCTAGCGCTCTTTTTTTCCTTCTAAGGAGCACACAATAATGCATGTTTGAAGTCAGAATCAGGCAAGATTAAGGAAGTTTCATTCATGTCTGCTGTGAAATACAAAGATGGTCTTTTTGACAGGAAAAGTTTTATGCATGTTAACGAAGATCATTATTTGGAGTTGGGTGAAGTATTTACTCATGTCCTGGGATGGGATGTTTCCCTGTCAAAGGTAGAGACATATTTTAGAGTTGTTTTGCGTAGCAGAGATAAAGTACTGAAAAAAAACAGGATCCAAATTACCGCTGCTTAGAGTGCTTTTCTGGCTTGAATCCACAATGTTAGAAAGAACTCCAAATTAAAAAACAGGTGCACTATGTCCAAAGGCATTTAGGTGCCTAACTGTCTATGAAAACACTATGAGCTGTTGAAGATCTTGACAAGTGTGATTAACCTTAAGGAGACGCGACATTCTCCTGCATTCTCGCAGCTTCTCATAAGCCACGTCCCAATATTGCTGCTACAACCTATTCCACAGGCAGCTGAATTATCACACAGATAAGCCTTGTGCCAAATGCTCTGCGTCAGCAGTGGGATATCACATTTTATAATTCCCATTCAGCAAAATGGCTTTGAATGGGAGTTATTAAGGAGTCACAAGTGGAATACTTGCACTAAGTGACTATAGCTGGGATGGCTCCAGATGCTGAAACTGTGGAAATTCAAGACCAGGAGTCAGTCACCAAGGACAGACCAGCCCAAGGGTCCAAATGGAAATGGAAATGGAAAGTATGCTCAGAAAAACAGAGAAATCAAGGCTACACCAAACCTAACAGCAAATCAAGAGCAAGGTCAGGAAATCAAAAGTCTTGGATAAAGATGAGTTAGGACTACAAGAAGATACAAGTTAGTCAAGAGGCAGGAACAATGCAGAACCAAAGGGGATGTAAGGAAGTGAAAGAAGTTTGTGGGCAGTTTGAAAGCATTTATTACCCCTTGTGCCTGAATCAAAAACATATGCCAGCACTCAGACAGTCAGGCTTCTTAGGACATTGTTCACCTAGGAGAGTACTGAGCCCAGCTCCTGGATACAGAGCTTGGCTGCTTAGTCAGGGCCTGAGTGGGGAGCATATGTGCCTAACCTGACAGAAATGGTCTGTTTATTCATTCAGTGTAGATAAGTCAGCTTACAATCAGGGACAATTTGTATAATGGAATCACCAGATCTCTCAGGTTTCTTCTTTTCCATCTTCCAAAACTCTGTGGATCGTGTCCTGGGACAAGAATGAGGTTGGGGTATATGATGGGCTGCTCCATCTCTCAGGCCTCCTTTGGCTCTGGGGCTGTGCTGCAGCCCTTCATGCTCTCCAGGCACTCCTGCCAGATGTATTCACACATCAAAACAAGCTCTGTATTCAGGGCTGCAAAGCAGAACAGAGTTTCTGTAACAGTGGTGACAAAGATGCGATCCTTGCCGTGAAGGAGATGGGCACCAGTTGTTTGTGTTCTGTCTCAGTGTGAGACAAAAGACATGGATTACAGTCATTCTTGAAGTGTGGCCACATCAGAAGTAGAATGTCTCATGAAATATGTAGATTAAAAGTAGGTATATGCTTCAACAGCATGCTGAATTAATGGCTCTGTAATTGCCAAGGGATGTTAAAAGGTTAGTCTGTTTAAATACAGCACAGAATAGAAGTCAGGCACTCTGGAGGAAAGAGGCAGTGATATCAATATGAATGTGCTTTACACTGACATTGCTGGGTAACTGCTATCTGTAGCAAATAACTATTTAAGTTTTAAAAATCTAACCAAAACCTGCACACCTAACTAAAGTATTTTTAATGGCATAAAATTCTGGTTGTAGACCAGAGCAAAGAATAAATATGCTATGTATTTTCTATGTCAGATCAACACCCTTTGCAGTTCTCATGAACCAAATTGTATATATATATAAAAAAAAAGTTGTTTTGAATCCAAAGTGTCTGTTAGCCTTACTACTAGGTAAGTGAAAAGAGTATGTATGAAAACCAAACATTGATCAAATAGAAAATGTAACATTCCTGTTTTAAAACAAGGTGTGTAATGAGAAAATAAAAATTATTTATGAAGTCAAACGACTTTTAAATCTTTAAATTCCCCACATACCTTCTAGGATTATAGAAACCTGTGGAAGGTCATTATAGTTATAAGGGAAAAGATTAAATAAGCACTTAAGCAGACATAAATAAAACGGACAGGTTAAAAGCCATTAAATTGAACAAGACTAGAGGGGAACTTATCAGTGCTGTAAAGGAATCCAAACTAACCCAGAAGGAAACAAACCCAGTGTTGAGAATGGCTAATGGGAAGCAGCAACTCTGGAAGTACAAAATCTTATAAAGTCCCAAGTCATCTGTATCAGAGAGTTCTTGTGTTATAAGGAGGAACACAAAGAATTTATTACAGGAAAACTTCTGTAGAGAGTTCTGTTTTCCCCTCTAATAACACAAAGCAGGACATCAAATTTATGTAGAGATAATAAGGTAATGTGGTTGAAAACCAGTAGCTGGAAGAAAGCCCGTGGGAACAGCCCGCCATGGTGTTTGCTTCAACAACCACTCAGCTGGAGGGCTAGACCCCTTCCTTCAACACAGCGATCCATCTGCCTGGGGAGAAAAACAGGAGCCTGAAAAAAGGGCATGAAAGTGGAGTATGAGTCAAGAGCAAGCACTCTTCCAAGGAAAATGTCAGGGTGAAGGAAAGCACCACCTTCTGGCTTAGGAAATACTGAAAGACAACAGCCAATCATCTGGTTCGGAGTGTGCAGGAAGAAATAATACACCTGCTGTCGAGGCATTGGGGGGTGATGGAGATGCAGTGTCCGCTGGGCCTGTTGGGCCACAGCTAGATACGTAGCTTGATCTCTAAATTAGTAATTTGATTTCTCCCAGGAAAAACTAAACAGGCAATATGTGAAGGAAAAATATATAATGAAGAAGAAACAGGATTTTCTTTGTTACTCTTGTGTTCCAGAGGTGTAGCTCCCCTGAACTCACTGAGGGATGTTTTTGCTAATAAAGCTTTTAAAATAAGGGATGGCTTATACTCCAAGTATGGATATTTCTAAATATGTCTGGTTTTATATATTTCTCAATATTTATCTTTCTATTTTTCTGACTTTTGCCTCAACAACAACAACAAAAACAAACAAAAACAAACAAACAAACAAAAAAAAAACCCCAAAAAAACCCTCCCCAATTTTTTAACTAATTCTGTATGCCCCAAAGAGACAGAAGTATGCATGCTTTCTAGAGAGTGAAAAAATAGCATGCAATTTGGGGGAAGAAAGTTAATTATATAGAGAATCAATATAAAATGTGATGGAGGTTGCCATTTAAAATGTACATACTGCTGTCATGCAAAGGTATCTTTGCAGCTCCATTCTCTGTTTCAAAAGCTACAGTCTGCCAAATTTGGGTACATGTTGACTTTTAAGGGGTGTATCAACAGGCATAGACACTGCTCAACACAACATCAGTTAAATGCAGGTCATTGCATTAATTAAGAGTGCATCTGTTATAACTGATCATTTTGTTCTCCCTAATTTTAATAAGCATTTTTGCCAACATGTTTACTGGAAACATTACAACATCTTCCTGCGCTGAGAAAACCCAAAGGACCTATTTATCTGGTTCAACTGTATTCTTGTTTAAACAGAGGGTCATACTGAAACCAAAGATTGCCCTTTTGCCAAGAAGACAGGTCTAAGATTTGACTGAAGACTACAGCATGTCTGCAGGAAGAAGAATCCTTTTCCACAGGCCACTGAAGTCATCCCAAGCGAAAAGAACACCAACATCAAAGATGCACCAAGGAATGCCAATCACAGCTGCAGTGATGGAATAACCCTAGAGTCAGGAAGGGGAGGCTTAGCATCCTGATTTTATTTTGTGTGCATGCCGTGATTTGATGTGTAGTTAACCAAGACAGGGCTAGGAACCCAAACAGTGTAAGAAAAGCAAACTCAACTCAGGCCAAGAATGCTTTGTCCTACCTCAGATTTAGCCCTCAGGTGATCAGGCGCTGCATGCTTTTAATTTTACCAGCTAGGGATATTTTAAAAAATGTTCAGAGAACAAACATGTTCGAATATTGAGCGTGACACAAAATGTCATGAACACTTAAAGTTGTAGGTCCTTCAGCCAAAGAAGGAAGATGCGAAGAGAAGGAGGGTGTTTTGTCAGATCCAGGGCGAGAATGTCCCTGCATAAACACAAGGCGTCATCTTAGGGAAGGGGTCGGGGGCGAACTAAAAGGGGCTAGGTCTGCCCACCAGGTTGCGAGGCTGGAGGCTGGCAGGGAGGAGCGGAGCCGCGGGGGAGCGGAGCGTGTGGGGCGGT
>NW_009926594.1:0-5099 GCF_000696875.1 Nestor notabilis
TAATAGAGGAACCAACACGGAGAGGTGCCATACTTGACCTGGTGCTCACCAGCAGGGAGGGTCTGGTTGGGAATGTGATGCTCCAGGGCAGCCTTGGCTGTAGCGACCATGAGGTGGTCAAGTTTGAGATCCTCAGGACAGCGAGAAAGGCGTGCAGCAAGCTCACTGCCCTGGACTTCAAGAGAGCAGACTTTGGCCTCTTCAGGAACCTGCTTAGTGAGGTTCCGTGGGATATAGTCCTAGAGGGCAGGGGGGCCCAAGACTGAATTCCTCAGAAGGTCTGTTTTCGTTTCCTTAATTGTTTCCTCAAATGTCCTCTGAAACCCCTCCATTTTATGAGATCTCCTAGATAACATTTTTAGCAGAACTGAACAGACTGTTCCAAAATTGGTTGTATCTTGAACAGCAGTGCTCTACTAACTCAGTAACGAAGGTCCTCCCTTTACATGTGTATCAGAGAAGTCTCTTACAAGAAGGTCATGTTGAGCCTAGTCACAGTCCCTCAGCACTTTACAGAGTTATTTTAGCTGAGAATCTAGTATAAGAGCCTGTAAGAATGCCATTCATTCTTTAGTCATGTTGATATAATCCTTTTTTTTGGCCATACTGATGTTCTTTTTTATTCTTTTTTTCCCCCTATTCATAGTTTACCAAGCAATCAAAATTATTCTGTAGCAGAGAACAGACCTGCTCATTTACCTCCTCACACTATTTGTGTTACTGTATATTTTACCAGAGATGATGAGGGGTGTTCACTCTGTTGCAAGTTACTTAGGTATAGGTTAAAAATCTTAGGGCCAAGAAGTGACCTATTTGTAAAAGAAAAAAGTTTGAGTTTCTAGAAGCACAGTTGATGAATGTGCTCCATTTCTATTTGCAATTTGATAGGCAGCCAGCTAGATGGTTTTAATAACTGTTTTGGTTTCTTTTTTAACCTTTATTACTTTTTAAAATCCGGATGTCTTTCAAGTAGCACAATTTCCAAACTGAAGGTTATCAGCATTTTGATTGAATTGGGAATTCCTTTGCATGCACAGAGAAAATGTAAATGCTATGAATTAAAAGTTCGTGTATAATGTATCTTTATGATCTTCTGGTTTAAAGAGTAGGCTGGGCAGAGCACAGTTAACTGGGGTTTTCTATTTATACCACATTAAAAATCATGTATTCTAATTTTGGAAGCTGGCTGGAGAAACTTCTTCCTCTGTAAAATTAAAAATCATAGTATGACTTTTAGTAACTAAGCATGTGAGAGACTAACCATGATTGGATGCTGGCTGATAGTAATGCCTCCATGTGGTTTTTAGGTAGCACAGATTTGTATAAAAGCCTGGGACTCTTCGTTAGGGATTGTAGTGGTAGGACAAGGGGTGATGGGTTTAAACTTAAAGAGGGGAAGTTTAGATTAGATATAAGGAAGAAGTTCTTTACTGTGAGGGTGCTGAGGCACTGGAATAGGTTGCCTAAGGAAGTTGTGAATGCTCCAACCCTGGCAGTGTTCAAGGCCAGGTTGGACAGAACCTCGGGCGACATAGTTTAGTGTGTGATGTCTCTGCCCATGGCAGGGGGGTTGGAACTAGATGATCTTAAGGTCCTTTCCAACCTTAACTATTCTATGATTCTATGATTCTATAATGCTTCATATCACAAGGAAGAAGATTCCATTTCTACATGAGGATTTTTTAGTAAAGCTCTAATTTTAGATTTCATTATTTTTAATTTAAAGAACAAATTTGTAGACTTCTACATTTAAACTGTTAGGGTAGTTAAGATTTAGTTTTGCTATTGGAGTATCTCATGCCTTCAGCATAATTTTGCAACTTAAAACAAGCTGCTTTTCTTTTGTTGAAATAGAAAACCTCATGGAATGTTAGTCCATAAGAATTATTTTCTGTATGCTTAAAATGTTGCAGTAAAATCAGGGAAAGCCTTTGCAAAATCCTTAAGGACTGCTTAAGTAATCTTGACAGTCCTACATATGTCCATCCTGATTTTATTATAGGAAATTATATTCATTTAGATAGCTACATGTGACTATGACAAAGGCAATCAAAGACATAACTTAATCTGTGAAATCAAAATTATACTACGTGAAATATTGAACTTGGAGTTAAGATACAAGGAATTGAAAGACCTCATCAGTGGGGCTCAGTATTTCATGGGGATCAGTCTCACGTTTGCAAAGAGGTACGAACAGGAGGAGGTATTTCTCTTACCCTTCTAAAAATGTTTACCATCAAATTTTGACATTTGCAAGGTCTGCATGTCTATGCAGACTCTCAGATTTATGCCGATGAAGTACAGAGTCGCAAATACCATTGTTTCTGTCCTCCTACATGCATAGAACTGCTGTATTGGATTTCTACATTTCAGGCCACTTATGAAACTGAAATTCATCATTCTGTTCTTTGAACCAAAATATCTGGAATAACAACCACTTCTCCTATCATTTAAGTAAAAAGTACATTGGATTTCTCTTTTTTCTTGCAAAATGAGTAACATTTAGAATGTTACTACAAATCTGTAAATGTATGGTACTGAACAGAAATATGGACATTCAAAAGCACGTAGGAAGATCTATATTCTACAAAGAGACAGATGTCTCAGATCACGGCAAATAGGATTACAAATTCTGCTAAACCAAATGTGAGGTATTGTCTTGTTTTAATATGTGATACTGCCCATGAGAACTGTCCTAAATGAGGGCTAAGTAAAAATTAGTACATTCTGAGAAACCTGGTCCTTGTTTTGTCTCTTAAAATCAAACAAATGATCCTGGTTTCTCTTTCTTACAAATTGTGTCATTTTAAGGTACCTGAGCTGTATTCTCCAGCGTTGTGCTGCTAGTGGGATTTCTGCGTTCCAGCTTGGTGACTCCACAGTATCTTAAATTCTTAGAACAGTAATTACATTAAAAAGGGAACAGAATGAGCTCTATTCAGGCTAATGTGGAAACACTTTTCCTGAATTCTCAAAAATTTCCTGTCTTTGCTTATTTATTTCTTCTTAACTGGCCTCAACTGCATGTAAAATACAAACCTAGTATCAACAAAGTAAAAGAAATATCATTCTTGTTATTTAATAGTGCATCATTTAAGAAGTAATAAATTAGTGTTCTTATACCAGAGAGGCTGCTGTAGCAAAAAAAAAGAAAAAAACATATTTTTTAAAAATGTATTACACAAATGAGTCAATCTCCAGTGACCTTACAGACTGTTACAGCATCAAGTTAGTTTTCTTACTTTTAATAAACATAATAAAGGACAATACTTTAACCTCTCATTTCCAAGTTGTTGTTGTGGGGTTTTTTTAATGTTTTCTATTCTGTGAATTAACAGAGATTCTATGAATTTGTTAATTGCATTAATTATTTAGATAAAAGATGTAAGTTTTGAGAATTGTGAGAATTCAAAAAAATTCTGGGGATTTTAACTCTTGGGATAAAAAAAAAAACAACTGAATGTGATTGATCAAGCTGACATTCATCTGTGCTCCAATTGGGATAACACAGGGATAGAAAACATTGCCACTACGTTCCCAAAGGTTATTTACACTAATTGTACAACATTAGTATCAATTTTGCATCAAACTGTATTTCTTACAATCATTTTAAATGCATAAATGGTGAATAATTGAATAAATTAAGACATACATTACTCTTCATTCACCAGCAGACTTTGTAAATACAAACCCTTTTATTTTATGCTAGACAAGGCAATGCACATGAAGTGCTTAGCTCAGTAACTAAAGAGAGATGATATTCTACAGGAAAGTAAATCTTTCTTGAAGATACAATCAGTACTGTACAGTTAGTGCAAATCCAGGTTATGTACACAGCATAGGAATCAAGGCAGCTCACTGGTGCCTTCACATTCAAGGCCATTTTCAGCGACAAAAGGCACTACACTTAATAATTTTAACCTTCTAATCTTCTGAGTTTACCTCAGCAATGATGGATATGTTCCTGTTTTAGCAAAATGCACAAGCTGTCAGATAGTAAGTGTGCTTAACGTGCTGCACTGTATGAAATACCATTAGGACACATCTGTATGAAATGCCATTAGGACACATCTGTATAGTAGAACACACATTCCTTGCAGTACTGAGAATTTATTTTGGTTTCACCTGGGGCAGTAGGATTCTGTTCTGGCAAAATTAGAATGCAAAGTCACTTGATTTTTGTCCCCTTTGAGCAATGTGTGCTCAGGAATTGTTAATGTTGTTCATTTTGAAGCTGAAGAGTGGTATTAAGTACTTCATGTCTAACACTGGGAGTGTTTCACGAAGAAAAAACAAACAAGGTGATTCTAGTCTCATTTCTAGAAAAGGAATTCAGTCATCACCATGGAAATAACAGGACAGGCAGGATTTAAAAAAAAAACTGGAAAGGAGCTTTGAAATTTAGTGGAGTTTATTATTTAAAGTTTAATTCCTAGTAAAAGAATTCTTTCGATCTTACCTACTTACACCGTTTGCTTTATAATATGTATACATGATGGAAAGAGCCTCAAGATATATGGTTCTTATTGTGAACAGGAGTCACCATTAAAAGATCAAGACTTGCCAACACTTTCAATACAGCAGCATGCCATAATTACTTTTCTATTCTAGGTGCAGAATTGGGTTGTAACTCTTGGCGAATTCAGATTTTTTAATGGTGCCTGCTTTAAGTAGCAGCCTTTCAATTATATGCACTAGCAAAAAGCTGCCAATATCCTGTTCTAGCAATCCAGGTATAAAAGAGCATTTTAAAGTGCCACATGAAATAGGATAGTGGTGAATAATAAGCTAGAAAATATGCTTAAGGAATCACTTTACTATCGTGACCGTATACAAATTATACAGGGAGACCTGAGGGCTAGCATCTGGTTTCTAGCACACTTCTGTGCACTGCAAGCTTAGTATTGTTGTTTGCCTGCAGCTGTTTTTGCACTTATTAAGAATCAGTCGATCATACAGTTCCTAAACAAAAGAAAAATATCTGGTGGCTGCATTTACTTAGATGGCTCTCCAAATGTCCAAATTATGGGTTTCATACACAAGGTGGAAAAAAGCTAAGCTTCCTACATTTCTCCTAATGGTATATATATATATATATA
>NW_009926595.1:0-5336 GCF_000696875.1 Nestor notabilis
GCTTTCGAACTCGAGGCTGTGCGCGGACGAAGCCGCTTCACCAACGTCCTTCCCTCACACCAAGGGGATAAATCCAGCCCCAGGGTGTCCTGCAGCAGTTCTGCCGCACGGGAATATTCATTACCTGGTCATTAGGCCAGCCAAAACCCTCGAGTACTGCAAAATAAGCGCTCGTGACGAGGTGCTATAGGATATACTGGACAGAGTCCTGCAGAAGCAGCTCCTCTCCCTTCATAAGATTGGCCAAAGCTTCATAAAATACACGACAAAGTTCTGGAATTGTTCTTCACCTCAGGCAAAGGCAGCACTTGGTGTGACAGGGGTAAATCCGGAGGCAGGACACTGCTTAAATGCCTCGGTGAGCTAGTGACCAGTGTCGGAAATCACCCATCAAACAGCCTCAGAGGAAGAGCAAAGTGAGATCTAAGCCCTCATTTCAAAACAGAATATACAACTCCATTTTTATTAAAATACACAGGCAAAACTAGGGATAAATGTCAGAACGAAGACTCGAGTTTCTACGTAACCCAAACACAAGATGCACTTCTGCAAATAAAGGAAGTCTCGCTCAGAAATAAGCGGAACAGGACAGAGTCTTCATCAGTTTCTCCCAACACTCCTCAGCTGGGCAGAGCAATGAACAGTGCTCTGCTGTAAATGAGCTGTAAGGACTTCAGTACGACAACACAACAAGAAAATCGTGCTTAAAGGACTGTAGATGCAAAGGAGAAGCCATTCCTGCATTACTGGAATTCTGACACAGCCACGGTGGACTCAGAACACATTTGGAAGGTGAAGAGGTGGAAAACATGTGGAGTCCAGCCTTTTTTGCATAACAGGCTAAGGAATAATGCCTGCAGGCTTGTTCCATCAAGGCAAGTCCCTCTATTAGAATCTTTCATGACTTTGGTTATTCTGAGGCTTAAATATGAAACACTACAAAATTACTGGTGTTTACAGACATGTAAAGTATTACTTATTTCAAAATGAGTTTATAAAAGCAAAAAAGCAGGTGGAACGAGGCTTTACTTTCACATACAAGTGGGTTTGGTTTGGACTTCTGTTAAGTGTCCAGGGAATGTTTCTCAACTGCAGTAAGCTTTGTGTTGTCTGCCCCCTACATCTTCTGAAGTCTGACAGACATAGTAGGGGTGATCCAAACACAGAACTGACAGCACTTCCAAGGAGTTAACATAAAACTGTGTGAGAGTAACACAAACAGATGCTATTTTTGAACTATTGTTCAGAAACAGAAGTCATTTATTGCAAGAGCTTCTATAAGAAGCTTCTATAAGAAGCATCCGGGAATCCTCTACCAGTATTTCAGTAGAGACTTTCTTGCACGTGAACATCCATCCTCACCTAGAAGAAAACATCAGAAATACTTTTCCCCTTGACTACTGCTGTTATCTTCATGCTTCTGCTCTTCAGCATGGATGTGTCAGCCCCAGCTCACAAACAGTCTGTTATTATTCAGCTTTTGGAAACAGTCTGTAGTTTACTGACATTTTTATCTTCTTTAGCTTTCTTTTTTCCCTTAAAATTTTCCTTGGCAGTTTTCCTACAAGAAACACATTGGAGACCAAGACACCTGAACATCATGTATGAAGTATGATAGCCATGACACAGACATTAAGTTGTGTCACAAATCCTTCAGTAGCAACACCCCAACGTGTGGGTAATGGTGTTCTTTATGACCACTTTACTACAGCAAACTGCTACACACCAGTCTTTGTGAGCTCTGTCATTACAACATAAGATCTGCTTCTTGTATGTGCTAAAATCAACGCCAGCCCTTTGCCAGAAGAGCAGCAAACAGGCTCTGTCAAATGATCACTACTCTGAAGTCTGGCTTTAAGGCCAGTGGTTTAAACTCAGCTTGCCATCACCTGATACATGGCACCACGTTAAGACTGACAGCATTAATCCAGTTCCCATAGGACAGGTACTGACACCAGAACTTCACCATCACTGACATCATTACGACTGGTTGGTCCATCCAAATAAGTTACCATTATTTTGGAGGAAGCTTGCTGGACCTTCTCTGGGTAAACAGCATCTCTCACCTCCTCTTGAGAAAAACCTACTTACATTTTTCTTTTGGCCTTTTTCAAGAAGCACTCAGGGGTGGTACAAATGGATTCTCTTGTCAATGGTTTCTTAATGAATTTCTTCTTTTGTTTGCTAAGAACAACATTTAGTGGAGAAGGATTAGAGAGCAAAAATTAATACCCAGAGTAAACCAAACAGATAATGAAACCTTTACTGGTTACAGGTTTATGGCTCTGAATATTCTTCCTTTATTCCAGGATTAGCCACGTTGTCTCAAAGACATCCAAACAAACTTTAATAAGTGTCTAATACATATATGTGATTTTCACAACTTACAAGTTGTGAAAAAGGGCAAAAAAAAAAAAAAAAAGAACTAAAATTAAAAAACTATTTATCTATATAAATACCTTGAGGAAAAATGGTGTGAGGTGTAACTCAAAAGCATAAAGGACTTTCTTTCATGTATCAGAAGCCCAATTCATAAGTATGGGCCTAAAAGTCTAAAGCAGGTTTCAGGGAACTCACAGAAAAAGAGTTAACTCCAGAAAAAAACATTAAGTACAGAATTCCTTTTGTTTCCATTTTTGTCTAGGTAAAAAATTGTCACCCCCATCCTGCCTAAAATTCCTTCTGCAGCTAAACTGCAATTACACTGCAAACAACTAGATCTTCCCTAACACTTATACCCCCAGCACCACTCCTGCAGGCTTTAAAAGTGGGAAATGAAGTGGGAAAGTACTGAAGTGAACATACCTTTGCAGTTTGGGGAAGTGTTTTATGTAGTCTGGCACAGGACAGCCAGCTCGCTGAATAACATTGGCTATGCTGGAAAGGAGAGGAGGGAAGAGATCAGCACTGGCAGTGAGTGTCTGGACAAGAGAGAAGCATCGTCTGTGGAAAAGAGCAATCCCTAACAACTGGCTGGTTTCTTGTTGTGTACATAAAAGAGAGTTTGAAGTAAGGTGAAAAAGACACAAAAAGCTTAAATGAAACTAATGACTTCATTTGGATACATTTAAACAAACTGAAACTCGAGGCAAGTACAGTCTCAAGGAGATGGAAGAAAAAGCAGTAAGCAAAACCAAGTAATTTTGGACACAAGGAAGTAGCCATCACATCATTACTGGCAACACAGCTGAAAGAAGGAAAAGGATGCTAGTTCCTCCCTTGCTGCATTAAAGGCTTCAAAAAGAAATCTTAAACTGAAATGTTCTCAGTCTTTCCCATACTGTGGTACTGCCTTTAGCTCTACCCTACTGACACAGAGTTCTCTACTTGTTAAGAGATTATTACAGTGGCAATGGGTTTCTGGAGCATGGCAGTACTGTGCTGATGAGGTGTGTGGTACCAGCAGCATACAGTACAAAATACGAGAAACCATTTTTGCTGTATCATGCTTCCAACTTACCTCCGTAATAAAGGTTTATCGTCCTCTGTGAAGAAAGTGACTGCTTTTCCTGTGTGCCCAGCTCGTCCAGTACGACCTGCCAAACACAGATTTTAGGAGCAGAGGGTTTATTTTAAATACCTCCCTTTATTCTATTCCTCTTCCTAACACCTCATCTAGATCTCCCCTCTGTCAGTTTAAAGCCACTCCCGCTTCTCCTATCACTACATGTCCATGTAAGAAGTCCCTCTCAGCTCTCTTGTTGGCCCCTTTATGTGTTTCTGAATATTTAAGGTTCATAGAAGACTGACACAAAGGAACATGGTTTTACTGAAAGCTGAGTAACAATATAAACTGGCTTGAGCAATGTAGAAGCTCGTGCTGCAGCAACAGAGGAGGCTTGGCTTCAGGATTTCTGCTCATGCACAAGAGCATCTACATTAAAGAGCTAAGAAATGAGATAAAGGCCATAACTTGTGAACAGTCACTCACCTATCCTGTGGATGTATTCCACTGCACTTGTTGGCAAATCGTAATTGATGACCATGTTTACTCCTTTGAAGTCAATCCCTCGAGCTAGTAAGGCTGAGCAGATGAGCACCCAGATCTTCCCAGCTCTGAAGCTGCGAACTACGTTATCTCTCTAGGAAGAGAAAAGAAAGGCACTTGGAGTCTACCTAGCAATTTGAGAAAGAAGGTGAACTTGTTTCCTGAAAGCTGCCATAATGTTAAATAAAATCAAACCTCTAAATAAAAACTTGCAGTAATCTACTGTGAAAGTTCCCTGAAGTTACATTCCAACACTCTTGTGTAAAAACCTTTCTTTCTGAAGTGTTTCTTCAGAAGAAATCATATCCTCTTACCTGTTGCTGAGTTTTGTCTGCATGGATGACATCCACATTGATGCCTTCATAAATAAGTTCATGGAAAAGCTCTTTAGCCCTCTCAATAGACTGCACAAAAACAAGGACAGGAGGAGCAAATCCCTGCAAAAGAATAAGCTTTTTAAGTGTAAGGCTCGAGTCCTTTTCCTACTGTTACTGGGTGCAGACACCCAGCTACTAAAGAGACTTAAAAAGCCCCAGTACTTTATATCTCAGAGGATAGATTTTGGTTTGGTTGGGGTTTTTTTGACTAGCCGGATCTTTGGCAGTCAGAACTAAGCTAGTTCACCTCCACTTCCTTTGATGGAATGGCTCCTGACTTTAGCATCAGGCAGCATTTTAATCCACACAAACTGATTCCTTTTTTACCCCCACCCAATACGAACAACCCACTCACACTGCCAAGAGAGATGAAACACGCTGTTAATACCTCCAAAGCAAGACTCAAATATGTAGTGAAGAATGGGGAGCACTCCCAGTTTGCTTACGTAGGTACTTACTCTTCCTCTTGTACAGCAAACTTGGACAATGGATTAACATGTGTCCCAGGAAACAGAGTCTCTGACAGAACACACAGCTCAGTGTGACCACAAGCAGAACATTCTCCATCTCTCCCAATTACCTTTTTCACAAGCTCTCGCATGGCTGTGAGTTTTCCTGTCTCGGAGCCAACAAACAGCAGCTCCTGTTCAACCGTCTCTGCTGCCGAGTTCCTGAAACCAGGAACACAAAGGAAATGTGCTGCCATCACGCATGTTCAGGCGTGTTCCACACTACACTTGTTATACAGCATTATAAATGGAACTAGTTTGGTAAAAAGCTGAATAACAACATGTGATCTAAATCGTAAATATTTAGTTTAATGTAATACTATTACTGTAAAAATAATCATTAAAATATCAAATTCAGTAGAAAATAAAAATATAGTATGATGAAATATAATAAAGTACTGATAAATATAACAAAGCATAAACTATGAAATATAAAAATACAATTATGTATTTTTATAAAAT
>NW_009926596.1:0-8776 GCF_000696875.1 Nestor notabilis
GTTGCCGGCTGGGCTTGAACCACGACAGCTTTTTATCATTTATCACACTTATTAAGTTTTCTTTTAATTTCACATTTAGTGGAAGATTTGCAAGAAGTAACTAACAAGTGTATCAGAGCCTGTATATAAACTGTACAGACTTCTGCCCCTGGGAGCAATGCCTGGGCCAGAAGCAGTGTGGTTCATCTATGCAGTGCTTGGCCTGGTGCCTCTAAGATGATTTGCACAAAGTTTCCTTTAAAACCTACGTCATGTTTCTTTGACTCTGAGAATCATTACTTTTATGATTTCTTGTGCCTAGAATGCTGTGCTGGCCATATGTCAGTCGTAATAGTGATATTTTGATGTTATCATGTCAAAGATATTTTTTGCATGTCCTGAAGCATGTTTTGAGAAAGTCAATTGTGTTTGAGTTGTAGAGATTTCAGTGGTTGAAAGGTCTCTGAAGGCAAAAGGAACAAAACCTGATTTGGTCTTGATTATACTCCCAAAAGAGGGATTTTTCAGAAAGAGTAACAGATTTTTGCCAGAAGAGTACATGGGTTACATCTCAGAAAGAATTAGTTGCTTTGTCTCAGAAGGCTGCCCTGGTATGAACTGACATGCATGCGGTGTAGATACTCAGGGGTGCAAGACCCAAGGATGAAGCAACTGACTTTCTCAGTTGATGTAGACGAACAGACATACTCAGAAACCACACAAATTAGAGTTGATAATAGGCCTGCATTCAGACATATTCTAACCGGTTTTAAAATACTTCAGTAGGTGTTTGCACATCTCTGTCATGATGTTTGAAAGAGCTAATTAGTATATTTGATTTCATTTGGTGGCTTCTGAAACTGAAAAAAACCCCTTCACTATATCTCAATATGGTTTTGGTGCTTGAAATTCAGAGTAAAGTAATAAGGCAACAAGATATGTGTTCAAAGACAGAATACGTGTAACCCATTAATCTTTTGGAAAAAAAAACACCAAACAAAAATTCGCATCAAAAGAGTTACCTTTGCAAGTCTCAGAAGAGTTTTTAAAATTTTCAAGTTGCCTTCAATGCCATTTTTGAAGTTAAACTTAGTTGCTTTTTTGAGCTACTTGTAAGTGTGTTGAAGATATCTTTTTGCATAAATTCTCCTTCATAAGTAAGAAAATCCTTTCTACATATACTCACCTCCCTTTAAGAAGTGTCATCTCATTATTTATATTTTCTTCTTTAAGACAAGTCATTGAGTTGTCTTTACAGATGTCATGAAATGTAGTCAGAATATCTCCAAATGCTTTAGAAAGAGAAATATAAAAACCTGATAAATAATCACTTGTTTCATAATTTTGATTTATTTACCTCATAGTTTTGATTTAGTATTAGCACTTTTAATGTGATCAAACTTATTTTGGGACTTTCTGTTCTGTGTATATTAATTGCATGGTAAAAATTCCAGCAAGCCGAATATAAATTACAATAACCAGGATAATGTAATCCTTAGTATATTTCTAATTTTTTTTCCTTCTGTAGCTCATTAATAAGCTGCATGAACCTTTTGGTCTAAAATTATTTGTTTCTGACAAAATAATAAGTGAAGAAATCAACATACATTTCTGTAGTAATTCAAAAATAATATTAGGAAATAATTACTCCTATTTCTCAGTCTGTGACTTTTATGTATTAGAATCAGAATCAATTTATCTTTTCTGGATGCTAAATATATGTTTTAGCTGCTAATTAATATTTGCTTTTGTTTCTGGCTCACAATTTTTTATGTAGAATGTAAGACTGTGGGTTTTGGCCTATTAAAATGATGTATTGATGCAGAGACCTTCAGAGTTTGGGTTTTTTATCATTATTTTTCACGTGTTTAAAAAAGCCTATACTGTTAATAACAACTGAACACTTTGCTCCCTATTAATGTAATGTATATTTGTGTTAGAAAATATATTGAAAGATAATGCTGCATAATACAAGTAATTAGTGAAAACATGCCCAAGACTTGGCTTAAATGATGTTTGAAGTTGACTAAACTATTGTTGTCTTGAATAAAAGCTTATTATTTCTAATGTATTATCTGGGGACACTGTAGTAAAAATATTATTTTAATGAGTGTTAGAATTGACAAATATAGTACAGCGATACTAATAGTGATCTTGCTCTCTTTTTTTTTTGTTGTTTAAATTTATGGAAAAATATTAAGACTTTGATTTCAATAAAAATAAACAGGTGAAACAAGAAAATAATTGTCAGTCAGCAGGCTGAAATAGCTGAACTCTGATTCTGCATGATCAATTTTGAGGAAAAAGAAAAACAAACATCTTGTTAGAAGGAGTTTTAATTGCTCCGTAACCATGTCTTCCAGATGTTGGGTCAGTGGAGGGACTTGCTTATCACAGAGCTTGGGATGCTCTCTATTGGACCAGTTCAACCACATCCTCAATCACAAGACACTCTGTTGACCAGAGACGTCGAGGAGCATTCAACCGGGAAGCAGTAATAACGATGTCTGAAGATGATCATCCACACGTGTTAGCTCTAGACGAATGTCAAAAGTATGTGTTACATCTTTCTTATCAGGTTCTAATGTTTGCCTAATGTCAAGGATACAGCAGCACTTCTTTATTTCAGTCAAGTAATAAATACTGCTGGACCCTACCAGGGTTAAGCATATTTCTTTGTTTAGAAGACAAATCTTAGTATTAATTTTTTTAAAGCAATTAGAGAATTAAGATACATCATCTTATATGTTTTTCTTACATTTCAGATTAAATAGTCATTTTCATGTAATGTTAAAAAAAACAAGCTGTTTTTGAGAAAAGTGAGCTAAACGCAAACTATCAAGTGATCATTTTACTGATTTCTTTTGTCACACCTTACTTACTGCTTAAATAAAAACAAAATTAATTTAAGCATTTACAGAAAGGAATCTTGAGTTTCTCCTATGGCAAATTGATAGGCCCAGGTGTTTGTCACATACATCAGTGTTGTATAAAATTATATAGCAAGATGTACACTTAGAGTTCTTGTGAACAACATGCTGGAAAGAAGTCTTATTTAGTTCCTTTCCTGCTACTCTCAATCAGACTGTTTTCTAGAAAGATAATAGAAGGGCTTATGTTTCTACTTCAGCCTCTTGCTAATAAGCGCCTTACAAATCTGAGTTACTTTAATCTTCTCTGTTAGTTCTGGAAGAAAGGCAAGGCAAACTGATTTTTCTGCTTCTTATAACTCTCCACCTTTGGGGAGGCTAGGCTACATTTCTGACTTAGAAGGTCTATTTAAGATGTGATTGTTGAACATACAATGTTGCAATAGTCAAGGAGGTTATTTCCATGTGTGACTTCATGTACAGTTCATGCAAGTTAAGCGTTTATGCTCTATTGTAAAATACGATTTATCTAGGTATCATAAATAAATCAACTAAATACTGATGGAGATTGCAGTGAGAGGATGGACAGGTTCTGATTAGTGTATAAATGTCATCCACAGCTCCTTCTATAACCTTTTGTCAACAGTAGCAAGGGGCCAATTGAGCCTCCTGTAAAGCATATTAAGGTAATTTGATTCCCCATTACTCACCTGCATTACCAGTCCTTTGGTCTGTATCACATTTCTAATAAGCTGCCGATTAATTTCATTGTAAGAAATGACCGATATACACATTACCAGAATTAAGTTTATGTTGTTACACAGTTTGTATTTCTCTCTAATGGTATGATCAGAATTGAACAGACCTATGAACAGAAAAAAAATTTGTACTTACATACAAGTTAATGAACTAGGAAACTGCTGTAATTTCTAGGATGTTGGGCTATTACATTTTCTTATTCACCATTGATTATCACAATTACTTATAGATGCCATTCATAATTGTGAAGGCTTGTGGGGTTTTTTTGTTGCTCATTTCATAGAGAATTAAATAATAAAATGTATCTCATGGTTTTGTTTGTTGTTTTGATTTTAATACAGCTTAATGTTTTGGACCAACTGGAATGAGCAGCTCCCAAGCATCATGAGATCTACTCTCTCAGGCAAAAATGCACAGGTTATCATTAGTACAGATATTCTGACACCAAATGGACTTACCATTGATCACAGGGCGGAGAAACTTTACTTTTCAGATGGCAGCTTGGGAAAAATTGAGAGGTGTGAATATGATGGATCACAAAGATATGTAAGTAAAACAAAAATCCTGAACATATTAATTGTAAATCTGTTTGCTTGCATTTGTTAGCATCTTTAAAATGAAAATGTTACAGAAAGATTATTAGTTGCTAATTTTCTCCTGATATTAGTTGCATATGAGATTTAAAACTGAAACACTTCTGAAGTATAAGTAATGCCCAAAACATTCCAGATTCTGTATGACCTTCTGGAGATGCAGACCTGTACTGTGAAATCTGTTTGCATTAGTATTAAGCCTGAAGCATCACTGTCCTAAATGTTCTGTAATATCAGCTTGAAAAAAATGTAAAGCTAACTTCAGTGGAAGAGGTAGAGAAATGTTCTGCTTTACATGGGAAGATTATAATTTTCCTTCCAGTGCCCAACTTATCTGAAAACACTGGAAATTCTTTTGTGTAATGCTTCTGTGTTACTGTACAAGTCTTATTTTTTCTTTGCTAACTATACATTTTCAGATACATTCAACAATTCAGATATATTCAACTCCATTCTCTTTCATTTTAATACATTTTTGTACTCGAGTACAAAATACTTAAGTGCTCTATTAGTTTTAGCTCAAGTAGACCTTTTGCTTGGAACATGCTGAAGGCAGTTTATCTCTGTTCATGGTTCTGTTGCATGTTTAGCTTTGCATTTCTCATATTTCATGAAGTCTTTTAGGGATTTTGTACCTCCAAAAGTATTTGCATCTGAAATGAAAATGACATTATCCATGAGAAGTTCCACATACTTTGTTTAGGCAAAATTTCCTTATCAGAACAAAATAAGAGAGCCATGCTTGTAACAGCAGAAGTAAAATCAGCATGACTATGCATATAGTTTGCGCCATTTCTTTCGCCTTTTGTTTTCATTTGTATAAATTAACCGCAGCTCACCAATGTTTTCAGATACAGTGACTATATCAGAAACTGGACAAACCACACCTATGTGGATTCTAAAGTACACAATCTCTGGCTATATATATACACTGCCAACACTGATAAACTTTCTGAGATTTTTGCTCAGTGAATCTGCCTGTGTATCTGAGAATAACATACAAAAGGCCCTTTGGTGGTTTTCTTTGGGAGTTTGTTTTGATTGTTCAGGTGGGAGATAAAAATAGAAATACTACTTTTATTTCTTTCATAAATCCCTTTTTTTAATCCATTAATTATATCTTGATTTGAAATGCTGTACAAAATCTGTAGTTACTAGTGTTTAAATTCAGTCATACTTTCAAAGATGATTCATACCATTTAGATCTATACGTCATTCAGTTACTGTTGCATTTTTTTGTTAGAAAATATAACAGCACATGGTGTTCTAGATGTGCATGTAACGGATCCATATTGAATCATATAACAGCTCAATAGTGTTTGCAGAATTGTCTCTCATGTTACTAAATATAAGTGACCAAAAGTTTTAACTGGGTTGCATGCAATGAGCTTGGAGTTCCTACTTAAATTGCAAAAGGTTGTAGCTAGTTCAAATGAAAAACTTAGTTTCTGCCATTTGAAATTTGTCTGCATCCTGCTTCATTCATCAGTTCTAAATATATCCAGTCTTATGAGTGTTTATTCCTGACTAATTTGAATAATTGTGTATCTGGAAAGTACTTCAGTTTTCTGTCTACCACATTAAAGTATTTTTCAAATGGACTATTGAGAGACTTGTCACCATCTTAAAATACAAGTACAGGAGATTCAGGTAGAGGAAATTACCTATTTTTCTCATACTTGCCAGCTTTCTCAACTATTGCCTTTGTAGGACTTTGATAACAATTTGAAAGTTCTAATATATATTGACATCATCCTCTTGACTTCCTGTCCTTTGTCTTCTATTTTGTTGTCATTTTTGAAGATTGATGGTATGTTAGAGGATTTATTTTATTTTTTTTATTCCATCACTTGATGTATTCATCTATATTATTATAATTGTGACAAACCCCTGTCTTGATTTCAGGTTCACTGGTCAGTTAAAAATGCCTATATGAAAGACACATGCAGCTTTTATTTCCTTCACAAGTAGAATCTAGGGCTGATACTTCATTGTGCTTGCCTGCAAGTTAAAAGCAAGTTCAGGCACTCTTACGTTCCTGGAGCTTGAGGTTGAACATTAATAGTTATATACATGCTGGTTTATTCCAGTGGCTTGCTTTGCTGAAATACATTACCTGCATTACCATCTCTACCTACAGAGATATTTCTCTGTCGCTACTATTTTTTCCCCATTACAATAAACAAAGAAGTTCCTGAAAGCAGTAAGCTTACAGGAGCTTCAGAAAGTCCAGCATGATCTTCTAAATTCTGTTGGGGAGCTTTAGCTGTACTGCTGTTGATTGTCTTAAACCAACTTATGTTTTGGGAGAAAAAACTCTGTTGTCAAAAATACTGATCTGAGTTATCACATGCTATGAGCTTTGGAACAGAGTTGTGTGCATTTCCTGGTTTTTGAAGGCACTTTTTCTGCATTACTTAGATGGGGATTGTCATACCAGAAAAAAACCCACCAGACTGCTTCATTCAAATCTGTACTGAAACTCTACTGGCCTTACTAGCAGAGCTTCAGCAGAGTTGCTTATCACCATGGAGATGCATTCTTACTGATACAAGAATGCCAGAATCCAACCAGGAAATTATATTCTTGATTAGTGAAATATTTCCATGGCAGTTGTTTTTCTTCATTGTTACGCTGTCCAGATTGACAAGATATATTAGGAGAATATGAGCAATAATCACTCCACTGTCTTGGTGAGCTGAGATTCTTTAGGGTATTTCAGCAAGGTCCTGCCATCAAACACCCTGCAAAAACAGTTCAATCAAATTACCATTTTCCTCACTGTATCTGCTTCATTGCTTCTAGTTTCAGTTAGGTTAACAAAGGTAGAAATTGTATAGTAGAACATGAAATGCTAATGGTAATGTAATGAATTTTCTTCCAGGTAGCAGCTTCTTTCTTCATTCTGCTCACCACAATAATCTAGTACATTGCATGGGTAGAAAACAATTTAGCAGTATTGAATTGATTCTTTAAGTGGCTTGTAAGAGTGTATTGATTTTGTGTTAAGCTGATATTTTAATACTAGTATTTGGTTGCTGGAGTAATCTTTCAAGTTTGGAAGATTTTTTTTTTTTTCTTGTTGTGTTCTTTCTTATTACTTAAAAGATCAGCAGTTTCGTTGTTTGGTTTCGATTTTTTTTTTTTTTTTTTTTTTTTTAATGCTTCTTATTCTGCTCTGTCAGATCTTGCTGTTTAAAAAACACAACTGGTAATTATTTTTTTCACAGTCCCTTCCCTTTTTCCTGCTCTTAGTTGGACTTAATATTGTGGCCACACTTGGTTTTAGCTGTTTAGTGCTTTAATTACAACATGAACATTGTAACATGAAATTATAGCCATGAACACAGACTAAGCCAACAGCAGATAAACCCGATTTAATGTTTGCACTTATTTTTCCAATAAATCATGACCTATTTTGTTTGGGTTTGGTTTTCTGTTTTGTATGTTGTTTTCTTTGGTGTTTTGGTTTTGGGTTTTTTTTTTAGGGCTTTGTGTGTGTGTGTGGTGGTGTTTTTGTTTTGGTTTTGTTTTGTTTTTTTTTCTTCTTCACTGTTGAGTATTCTGTAACATTTTGTGTACTGAGAACCTAGAAATAGAAGTTTGGTTATTTTCTAACATTCAGGCTGGAATGTTTTGGTCTGTTACGGTTTTGTGGACCTACAGGTGTGATTTTAAAAATCAATATAGCTTTCGAGGTGTCTCCAGTAATTATAATCTTTGTGTAATTGCAACCTTCCAGTAATTATAACTTTCAATTTCTAGAATATATGTTTTTATTTTGTTAGAATTCTGTATTTAAGCAATTAAATAAATTCCAAAGTTGATTTTCAGCTTCTGTTATCTTCAGTAACATTTTATTAGATCTGTTCTTCAGAAATGGAAGTTAAAGGTTTGGCTGTGCATTTAAGAAAAACATGACTTTATGATTGACATCTAAAATTACTTTTCAAACCTAACATTAGTACAAGTATGATTGAGAAAAGTAGAGTAATTTTGGTCAATTCTTGGAAAGTATTCATGATGACCTTGAGAAGTGGCTGAATAACTCACCAAGGCAGGATAAAAGTAAGATCAAAGTAGCCAGAACAGATGTAACTCATACAGAATATTAACAATTAGAAATGTAGAATTCATTTATAGCATGGAGAAACAAAAAGAGGAAGCACTTCTGATTTTGTTTCATTGCACTTGGACAGTTCTCTTGAAACAGGATTTTACCATTCTTAGTAAATGTGGTATGTCCCTTGTATACCTTGCTATGTGATTGTAAATCAAGTTATTATGTATTTTTGAAAGATACAATAAATGAAAAGAAAATCCATTCATCAAAGGTACGACAATGATGAAAATACAATCTTTATTCAGGCCAGTCAAGAAAAAGCGTGATTATTTTTTAGTAGGATATTGACACTGTTCTTCCACAAAACCCAACACAAATGTTGACTATAAATCCTAATTTATTTTGTGGCAAAAGGAATGAGTAATTGGTAAACTCACAAGTTTACCAATTACAAGTTCTTCTTCTGTTTTTAACCCTTTAACCTCCCTTTCCACTTCCCGCCCCCTACCCCC
>NW_009926597.1:0-3225 GCF_000696875.1 Nestor notabilis
AATAGTAATTAAAACAAAATAATAGGCAGCAGTCAAGAGCTGAGAGTACACACACCTGACCCTAACTATAACAGACTTCTCAGAGTAGAATTTGATCCCTCCCTGACACTTTCTACCTCAAGTGTTAGAGCGAGTGGCCATGAATAGTACAGGCATGCCATCTTGTAACACTATCTGCCTGTCAGAAGAGCCAAGGCTGGGTAGAGCAGGATCTATATAAGGCTTGTAACTAGGGGAAGCCCAACAAACAGCTACAAACACCTAAGTTATTTTACTCAGCCTCCACCCTTCTGCTTTTTCCCCCCTTCTTCTCACTCTCTCCTTTTTTTTTTTTTCTTTTCATCTTGGCTTTCTGTTGCAGAATGCAAATGTAGCCTGCCGGCGGTGAATGGGCTGAATTGTGATTAAGAAGAAGAAGAGCTCCTTTCTTTGTTCTCCCCTCAGGGGATGTTTACTGGGAGAGACACAGCGGATCAGATATGAAAGGCATTCAGGTCAGCATTGATGTGAGCGAAAGTGAAATCATACCTAAGGCATTCAAAAGACCGCCGTGTCAGGGGTTCAGCTAACGGTGCATCTACTGTGTCTTCCCTGTTAGGCACAGGGAAAAAAAAAAAAAATAAGGAAAATCTCCACAAACAGGCATTTTTTTTAATCACAAGAAAAATTATATAGAGGAAAAAAAAAGTTTTTCTCCGCTTTACCACCCGAGCAGAAGCTACAGGACTTGGTGCTCTCTCCGTTATGATCACGGATGGAACAGGTCAACTTGTATTAATTGTAGCTGTTGGGATCAGCATCCTTTTTAAGGAGAAATATATAGCCTGAATTGTGAACCGTTATTTTCAAGCCCACCTATACCTACCCTATCTATGCACATACGATACACACACGCCTGAGTGTATATACATGCATACAGCTCTCTCTATAAGTTTCAAGAAGCTGCGTAGCTTATTTATTTGGAGAGAAAACACAAGCAATAGCTTCTTGCCTCCCTCAGAAGCAACTTCAATGATAAAGGACAGTGTAGCATATCAAACCAGCACAGTATACCTTAAAAAGTAATCTTGTAGGAACTTGGAAACTCCTAGAAACACTTTGCTGCAAGCTCACAGCTCATGAGGACGGCAACTGCAGGCGTGAGAAGTTGGTGCGCAGCTATTTAAATTAAACTGCTTCAAGAAAAAGTCTAGGCATTGTCGGTTTTTTCATTAAAAATGCTTGATGGAGAAATATTTGGATCTTACTCTTTTCTTTTTTTTTAAAGTTTGTACTTCTCACAGCCTAGATATTCTCTCAATAGACTTTCGAAGTGGTTAGCTGACGCTGTTGGCATAAACAGAGATATGTAAATATATAGAGGGAAAAAATCGCAAGTTACAGTTAAGCATACAAAGAGTTAGGAGGTGGCTGCATTTACAGGGGCTGAAATGATAATGAAAACGACAAATCATTTTTAAATAGCCTAAAAAAATAAGGGACGGGACTGGATGTGGTGTGCAGTAATCATCCCCATATTCTGAATTTGTTTCCACCTTCAGAGCCTTAGTTAAAATACACTGTGTAACGCTCACATCTGCTTTAATGGTGACGTTAAATTCTGAAATATTTTCCATTAGTGTTTCTGCATCACAGAATTCTCCTTTTTCTCTATACTCTAAAAAGACAACTAAAGAGCAATCAAAAAGGTGTCTGACTTGGCCATTCAGACAATTGCACCCTTGTGGGAATGCTGGAATGAATGGTACAGTGGACACCCCAGCACTATTGACGTTATAAACATGTAAATGAAACACATTAGGGCAGACAATCAATTGTCTGTGAGCACTGCAAACCTGCACTCCCTCTCTATGTGACAGGCACAAAATAGTGTCTACCTTGGGAAGCCATAGTCTTGGGGGAAAAAAGGACAAAGAGTTCTCTTTCACAGAGGAGAAAATGCACCTTAAAAGCACTAGGATAATGCAGATGCCAAAAACTGTTGTGAGGCGAAGAATTTCCTATTTCTTGGAATGAATGTGGGGCTGCTGTAAAAGAATCAACACCCTTCTTTCCACTCTGAAGGGAGACACACATTTTGTCTTGGAGAATATTAACAACTTGCCCTGAGAGCTTGCATCTCAACCTTCCATCTATTTTCCCTACCTTGGGCAGTTGGCTATGTATAATTATCGATAATTAACTTGTAATGGTTTCCTTATTTCCCCCTGCCCCTCTTTTCGAATATGGCTTTTCCAGTCATCAAGTCTATTTTCTTACCACAATTAGAAATTCACCCAAAAGTTTCCTTGCGAAGCATGTGCGATAAGCAAAAGCCAGTAAGTACCGAATGGTCACAGCAGTGAATAAGACACGTATCTCCAAATTCACTGGGTTTCTCGAAACTCGGAATAAAATAAATAGATCAGCCTTGACAGAGAAAACAAGCTCCTCTGCTCCGTGTCATAGCTCAGTCTGGACATGAAGCTGAACCGAGGAAATCTGGCCAGATAATCATTAGGCCCTGGTCACTCGTGTTTAGTGCATTAATTTTTAATGCCTATCTCCAGGTGCTTTTCTGGAGGGAGTACATTTGTTGTAGGCAACTCTCGGAGTAATCTCCTCGCAACGGATTCCCGGCCCTGAGAAGGTTCCCGGGAAAGGGAGCACTCCCAGATGCCTGCTCTGCCTCCCGCCACCTGAACTGCCCCAAAAGCAGCTTTTCACTCACCCCCACCTTCAGCCTAGCCACCCCCAAACTTCTCCAGGCAGGGATGACAAGCCTCGCTTCCCACTCACTGAAGGCACCAGGCAGTTTGGGGTTTATTTTTGTTCCCCCCTCTTTTTTCAAGTGAAAGAGGTTTCCCCCATTCCACAGCATCCCCGAGAGGAGGGCGGGGGAGGTGGGGTGTATATCTTTTGGGGTGAAAAGCTCTGTGCGAGTAGAACTGTATCTGCTTGTTTGGTCTGTGTTCTCCCTCGGATCAGACGCACTGAAAGCATTGAACTTTCTCCCTTTTCTTTACAACTGGAAGCGAGATGGCAAAGGAATCAAAGAGCGTTGTTTACTGAAACTTTGGGGTAAATTACAGCCAACTTTTCCCCCTTCCCCTCCATCCTGGGGATTTTAAATTTATTTTTTATTTTTGAGGGCAGGGAGAGGAAAGGAAGGGGAAAAACAATCCTCCCAAGAAAAGCCTGAGCACAACAACAAGGAGGGGGGTAGCCCATCTGCTGAGGCACGAC
>NW_009926598.1:0-297 GCF_000696875.1 Nestor notabilis
GCGAGGCTGTCGCTTCACATCAGAGCGCGCTGCCAACCTCGAGGGGTCGGTTTGATCATTAATGGGAAGGATGATTCCTTTTTCTCCTCGTCCCTTTCCCCCATCAAATTAATCTGAAGTGAAAAACGTGGAGCTGACAAAGGAAATATTTAGAAAGCAAACGCAGAGACATCAAAGGCTCCCAAAGCTGCCGGATGAGCCGCAGCGGGAGCCTGGAGCACGCCCCGGCAAGGTTATGGGGGGCTTTGGCAAGGGAACAGGCAGCCCCCGCACCCCAAAAGCCTTTTGGGTTCCATT
>NW_009926598.1:405-1384 GCF_000696875.1 Nestor notabilis
GACCGTCTCTCCTCCCACATCCTCACTGCCCCACGGAGCAGCATTCACACTGGAGCGCCCAGGAGGAAGGCAGGACCCTCGTCCTCCTCCCAAGCACAGCAGCCTGTGATGTGCCCTTGAGTGACATTGTCCAGTGGAAGGTGTCCCTGCCCATAGTAGGGAATTGGAGCTGGATGATCTTAAGGTCCCTTCCACCCCCAAACTAGGCTGTGATTCTATGATCTGCATATTTTGCTACTTAATCTCCATTCCTGTAGGCAGTGGAGCCTTCCTATTCATCCCAGTACAACCTCGGCTTAATTCCATAATCCCATCGTGTGCAGACAGCACCACGAGCACCAAGGGGCCATCCCTATCCCAGGCTCCTGCCAGGCATTGCCCTCTCAAGGGTGAATGCAAAGAGGTTTGGGGAGGAAAAGGGTGATTTTGAGCAACAACCAAGAGGTGCAGAGGGACAGCGGATGGAGGAGAACTAGCACTGGGGTGGCTGGCAGCACTCAGACCAGGACCATGCTGAGGTGCATCCAGCACGGAGCCAGGATTCCCCCCAAAACAACTGAGTTCCCATTCCAGAGACCAGAACTCTCTCCACAAGCCCCAGCAGCATCCTTGGAAAAGGACCTGGGGGTGCTGATGGATGGCCACGAAACGTGAGCCAACTTGTTCAAGAAGACCAACAGCATCCTGGCCTCTATCAGAAATAGAGTAGACAGCAGGGCCAGGGCAGTGATCATCCCCCTGTACTGGGCACTGGTGAGGCTGTACCTTGAATACTGTGTTCAGTTCTGGGCCTCTCACTACAAGAAAGACTTTGAGGTGCTGGAGCAGGTCCAAGGAAGTGCAACAAAGCTGCTGAAGGGCCTGGAGAACAAGTCTTAGGAGAAGTAGCTGAGGGAACTGGGGTTGTTTAGCCTGGAGGAAAGGAGGCTCAGGGGACCTTATCCCTCTCTACAACTGCCTAAAGGAAGTTGTAATTTTT
>NW_009926598.1:1599-4670 GCF_000696875.1 Nestor notabilis
GGGCAGGGCTGGGAACGTTTGGGCTGGATGAGCTTGAAGGGCTTTTCCATTCCAGTTTATCCTATGACTCTGTGATCCTCACAGTCACTTCTAACTGCACCAAGTGACAGACTTCCCATTAGGAAAGTCTCAGGAGCTGCTATGTTTTTCCTTTTTCCTTTTTTGTTAATACAGAAGCAGGGCTCTGCAATGGGAAGATGCAATTAGGCATGGAAATGGTCCTCCATGAGCAGCAGCGAGCAGCCTCGCCACCGAGCAAATTGATTTCATTTGACCATTTTATGAGCGTTTGAGAATTGCATCCTGAGCATGTGCTTCAGCCCTTAAGTGCACATTATAGTCTTCATCCCCCTGAATTGCTCTGAGCCAGCCCAGGAAGAATACACCCAGGAAAAACAAAGGGAAATGTGAAGCGAGGCAGGGACGCGGCATTCCCGGGAAGTGGGTGCCGGTGAAAAGAGTGTAACCCCCCCGAGGAGCAGCTCAAGGGGTGCTCCAGCTTTGGGTGCACCACGTAATTCCCTGCTGAGAGCCCCTGGATCAGCACCAGCACCGGCAGCTCCACTCCTCACCAGCACCCGCCTGCGCCACCAGCCTCATCCCTTCGGTACCTTCTTCCCAATGAGCTTCTTCCGCAGGAATTCCCGGGCTTCAAACATGTAGGGAATGTCGTAGAGCGGCCTCAGCTTCCTGTTCTTGTCCTGTATTGGGGGACAGAAAGAGGCCACAGGTCAGGGGAGCACCCCTAAAACCACCCTGGGATGAGCATCACTGTAGGATGCAGCCTGGACACCCCAAAAGTGACGCACCCACCACCTGCTCCCATGGGTGCCATCCTGCTCCTGCACCCCAAGGTGGGCTTCCTGAGCATCACCACAGCTTTGGCTTCACCAAAACCCCAAGGGGACCATGAGGACATACCAGTCACTTCGTGGTTCCATGCTGAGCAGCTCCGACTTGAAGCATTGTGGGAAGGGATGGAGGGGAATTTGGGATGGGGGGACATCCAGGGTCCCTCCAATGAGCCAACAACCCCCACCAAGCACCCCATCTCCTCTCACCAGCCCTGCTCACCCCATGCCAGGCAGCTCAGCACCAGATCCCCTGCACTACCTGGGAATCTCCACTCGCTGAGGGAAGCATCCCAAAATCTCGCATTCCCAAAACACGGCACAGGGAACCCTCTCCCTGCAGCCACTGCCCACTGGAACATGACGCTCAAGAGCTCTGTAACTGAGAGCTGGAGAACCAGGTACACGGGCCATGCTCACACAGGCTCCTGCATGGAAGTTGCTCATTATCCACCAGTGACTAAGAGCAGGATGAGACCCAGGGAAGGGAACTGGCATCTCGTGCCCATCAGCTGCTCCTGCAGCGATAAAATCCCTTCAAAGGCTGAGCAAAAAGTGGAGTTTTCCAGTGGAAAGAGCAGCAGGGATTTGGGAATGGGAAGGGTTCGAGCTGCAGCACGTGGCTGCACCCACACCAGCTTCCGAGGAGGTGTTGTGGAGCAGGATGGGCAGCAGTGAGCCTGGTAAGCTGGGTAAGATAATGTTTTAGAGGTCCCACCACCCCCAAGGGGCTTGTCTCCCATGAACCGCCAGCACCCCTGGATGCAGCACATGGCATGATGGCACGAGGGACTTGGCTTTGAAAGGGATGCCAAGGGGCTGCTGCTGCTCAGCATCATTCCCGGGGGAATGGTGTAGCTTTGCCCAGCAGATCCAGCTCCCTCGCTGTGGTGGACTGGGATCTGGACACCCTTTGTGGCTGGCTGCACTGGCACTGTCGTGGTTATGGTGGTTTTGGGTCCCTAATCACATGTATGGGGAGGAGAGAAGGAGGAGAAGGCAACCCAATGCAACCCAACAACCCAACCTAACCCAACCCAACTCAATCCAACCCAATGCAACCCAACAACCCAACTCAATCCAACCCAATGCAACCCAACCCAACTCAACCCCACGCTACACAACCCAATGCAACCCAACGCAACCCAATGCAACACAACACAACCCAATGCAACACAACACAACCCAATGCAACGCAACACAACCTAATGCAACACAACCCAATGCAACCCAACCCAACCCAACCCAACCGCGGGAGCTCCCCGGCCCACGCTGGTGGAGGACAGCCCGTGGCACATGGCTGTCCTCCCCAGCACAGCGCTGTGAGGCACAGCCCCCTGCACACGGAGCTGGGAGGGGGCAAATACACTGAAAAGAAGGAGATAAGGCAAAAGCAGCAGGAAATGAAAGAGAGGAATCAGATGGGAGCAGGAGGGAGCAGACAAAGCCACGCTGCCGGCGCTCCGCATTCTTCTGTAATGAATGAGGCTTTGATAGAGTTTATTGTCCTTGATGCCGTTCCCAGCCTGCTCCTTGGAGCCGTTCCCTCCTCCTCTTGCATCACCACCCGGCCGGCACCGCAGCCCCTGCCAGCCCTGGCGATGGGAATGGCATGGATGCTGCAAGGGCATCCCCACACACAGCACCACGGAGGAGGCTCCGTGCAACGGCTGTAACCCCGCTGCAGGCAGGGCGAGGGTAGGTCCCGAGCCTGGCAGAGGACGGGAATGGCAGGGATGGGATTTCTGCTGGAAAAGAGCTTTTACACTTGCCAAAGATCAGCCCAATAGCAAAGCTTCCTGGCATGTACCGAGATGGGCTTGCCGAGGCTGGCAGGGAGCTGTGGTGGGCAGTGTGGATGTGGTGCCAACAAGCCAGCCCTCCAGTAAAACAAAGCCTGGTTGAGCACATGGGGATGGCGCGGCCAGAGGGAAACCCCAGCATGGGTGGCTGCCCTGCGCAGGAACAGGAGGTTCCATAGGGAAGGCTTGTGATGCTGCTGGCTTCATCTGAGCCCTGTGGTTGGGCTGTGCCTGGGCATGCTGAGGATGATGCATTATTCCCACTGTTCCCCTCCCTGGCGAGGTGCTCGGGGATGGAGGCATCCCCATAATTGAACCTAGGGCCAGAAGAATTCCCAGCCCTGTGCCAGGGCTGGAGTTAAGCCGTGGGATAGATGCTGTGGCACTGGGAGTGGGGTCCAAGCGGGGCTGCCGGCTT
>NW_009926598.1:4782-9079 GCF_000696875.1 Nestor notabilis
CACATGGATACGGACATCCCCCATGGGGCACCCCCACAGCAGCACCCATGACCCCATCTGCAGCAGCGGAGCAGATATAACTGAGTCCTCATTTCACGCTCCAGTGCTGCAAGGCAGTGCCATGAGACACAGCATTGCTTCACTGAGCAACCACCACGCTGAGATGGAGCAGTAAAGCCAAGGGCATGAGACAAGGGATGGGCTCAGCACCCCAACACAGAGCATGATGCTCCCCAACTTCACAGAATCCCAGCCTGGTTTGTGTTGGAAGGGACCTTAAAGCTCCTCCATCCCCAACCCCTGCCCCGGGCAGGGACACCTTCCACTAGAGCAGGTTGCTCCAAGCCCCTGTGTCCAACCTGCCCTTGAACACTGCCAGGGATGGGGCAGCCACAGCTTCTCTGGGCACCCTGTGCCAGCGCCTCAGCACCCTCACAGGGAAGAGCTTCTGCCTCAGAGCTCATCTCAGTCTCCCCTCTGGCAGGTTCAAGCCATTCCCCTTGGCCTGTCCCTCCATCCCTTGTCCAAAGCCCCTCTCCAGGTCTCCTGGAGCCCCTTTAGGCACTGGAGCTGCTCTAAGGTGTCCCCTTCAGGAGCCTTCTCTTCTCCAGCTGCCCCAGCCCAGCTCTCTCAGCCTGGCTCCAGAGCAGAGCTGCTCCAGCCCTCGCAGCAGCTCCGGGGCCTCCTCTGGCCTCGCTCCAGCAGCTCCACATCCCTCTTGTGCTGTTCCCCAGAGCTGGATGTGGGGCAGCAACAGCTCCCCAGCCCCATCCAAGCATCTCCGCACAAAGGACACCCGCTTTGGTGTCCCACCGCAGGCTGCTCCCTGCTCTGCCTGCCAGGATCCCAGAGCATTCCCTGTTCCCAAGTGCTCAGGGTGGCTTCCTGGGGGCACACTGGCTTTGCTCCACTCCCCCTCATATCCGTGGTGGGAGCTGGAGGGACCCATGCAAGGAGCATCTCCCAACCTCAACAAGGTCACGTCGAAGCTTCAAGACAAATAACGCTGCTCTGCAGAGGCAAAGCCCTGTGCAAACACTAGTTAATCCTCACTAACGAACTCCAAAGTTATTGCTTACTTAAGTGTCTATCTAGCACAGGCTGTTAAACCCCTAATCCTGTCCAGCACAGCACTGGAGCATGGGAATGGGGATGATGGAGAGACCAGCAGAGCCTCGGAGGTCCCAGCACCACTGTGTAGTGTCAGGGGCTCAGGTGCCAGGAGCGATCCCAAAGAGCAGCTCAGCAGCCTCTGCATGAGGAGGGTACAGGAGATGCTCATAGAGATGCCCCCACTTTGCCTTCCAAGCTCCCATGGGATGCACCGTCCATCCCATCTGGCGTGGTGCAGCTCTGGATGGGCTGGATGGGTGGGATGGATGGTGCGTATCTTGGGAGCTTGGAAAGCAAAGTGGGAACCTATCCATGAGCATCTCCCATACCCTCCTCATGCAGATGCTGCTGAGCTGCCCTTCTCGATGGGCTCCTCTGCTGCTGTTTAGCCAGGGATTTACCCGTGTAAAGGGATCCTTGGGTAAAACCCTGCAGCTGCATTAATGGGAAGAGAGGAATTGCCTGCCCTGGAAGCAGCACTCAAGTGCTTAAAATCCTCTTCTCCAAGCACGGCAGCAGCAGCAGCACTCAAAAGCAAATATTTGCCTTAAAGAAACCAAGCAGTGACCTCGGAGCATCACGGGTCTGCATCCATATGGGATCACCCCAAATAGGGGAGCAGCAGCACGGGAACCCCAGCGACAGAGTCCTCCCCGTACCAGGACCCATGGCTGCACCACGCTGGTCCTGGAGGAGCTGCAGCCGATTCCTCGGTGAAGCTGCATCGTAGTGATGCTGATGAAAAATGCAAAAGGCTCCCACAATTCCCAACACAAGTAAAAGGCAATGGGCTGTGCCAGGAGTGGGATAATAGAAACATTTAAGTGTCCAATACATATCGCCCTTAACCACTGCCCTGTCAGCCACCATTAAATCCCGCTTTGCAGGCCTGTAAGGATGATGCTGGATGGCAGAGGGGAAGTGGCCCCGCAGACGGGCCTGGGAAGGCATTCAAGAACTTGGGCACCCGTTGGAGGCTTTGCAAATAAACATGAGAAAGCAATCTAGCAGCAAGGATGGTAAGTACCTCCCACGGCCGTGCAGCACCCCCAGCCACCGGCACATCCACACATACAGCTTGTTCCCAAGGGGCTCTTCAGCCACGAGCTTGGACCACAGCACCAAAGCGCCTTCTCCATCGCCTTCGTGGGGCACCCTCAGCTGCAGCCAAGGGAAAGGGTGGCACAGCTCCACGGGGAGCTATGGATGCTGGCCCCGGCATTCCCTGGCTCCAAGGGAGAGTCATCAGCCATATAAGAGCTAATGAACAACAGCTAATTAGCCTCATTCAATTAAAGGTGCGCACTGAGGAAGTTGTTCTATCAGTGAGGAAGTCAATGCGTGGAGCTGCATCTTCAGAGAGCTGATGGCGAAGGGGAGGGGTAAACTGCTTATTCTCCCTCCCGGGATGTGGAGACAGGGATTAGAATCCCGAAACCAATGGGAATGTGCCTCTTCCTTGCAGGCTGGCTGCAGATACAGCTTGGGGAAAGAAACCAGCTTTTTGTTTCAAGTGAAAAATGGGATGTCTCAAAAGTGGGTGCTGCTGCCATGGGGTGCTGGCAGCACCCCCCAACCTCTTCCTCATCCAGTAACCCCCATGCGGCTTTAAATTCCCAGCAGGCCCAGGGAATTCCAGCTCTCCTGTCAAATTAACATCATTATGGCATCCAGCAGCCAATTAAAGTCTATTTTCAGGGATGCAGCAGCCCGGATCTGCCGTGACGGATTGCATCCTGCGTGGAGGGACTAAACATCGAGAGCGCTCTGTTCCCTGCTCTTGGGGGGTCCCACTCCCAGCCCTCTTTCCAAGGACAGAAGATGGGGATGATGATGGATGCGGGAACATTTGGAGCAGCTGGAACTGCTCCAAGATGGAGAAACAAAGCTCGGCATCACCTCCTGACACCTCACTGGCTCCCAAAGCAGGGGGGGTGGCCTGAATCCCCCAGGGATGAGCCCCAGCTCCCCGTGTACAGGATTTTGGGGTTCCTTCCAAGAACCCCAGTGTGGAATGCTGTCAGCACCAGAACTCATGGGGGGGCCCCAGAAGAGCCAAAGCTCCAGGACCCACAGCCCGGCAGCACTGTGGGACCTCATGTGGGTTGAGAAGCTGCGTGGCGACCTCAGAGCAGCTTCCACTGTGTGAAGGGGGCTACAAGGATGCTGGGGAGGGACCTTCATCAGGGACTGGAGTGACAGGACAAGGGGTGATGGGTTCAAACTGAAACAGGGGAAGTTCAGGTTGGAGATAAGGCAGAAGCTCTTCCCTGTGAGGGTGCTGAGGCGCTGGCACAGGGTGCCCAGAGAAGCTGGGGCTGCCCCATCCCTGGCAGTGTTCAAGGCCAGGTTGGACACAGGGGCTTGGAGCAACCTGCTCTAGTGGAAGGTGTCCCTGTCCGGGGCGGGGGTTGGAGCTGGAGGAGCTTTAGGGTCCTTTCCAACCCAACCCATTCCCTGATTCTATGATTCCCTGCCAGCACAATTAGGGAAGCTCATTATTGGCAAAGCAATTAGCACAGCAAATCAACTCCAAGCCACACGCTGGAATAAACCTTTGGAAACAGCACAGTGAGGTGGAGAAACCAGCTGCCACCAGGAGCGGCGGGACTGATGCTGTTTCCCTTGAAAAAAAAAGGGATGCAGCACCCCTCAAGGAACCCCAGGGAGGGGGAAAACTGCTTGTGCTGGGGCAGAACCCTCCCACCAGAGCACATCCTTTGCTGAATCCGGGATGCTTGGCTTGCTAAGGGATGTGCTGTGTGGGAATTCCATCCCAGCGAGCAGCGAGGCGGTGACAGCAGTCACAGCAGCGTGCTCCATGCTGCTCTAACAAGCACACGCACAGCACAGGCCTCCAAAGGGAGCCTGGAGCTGGTGTTTGGGGATGGGTTTTTCCATATCAAAGGCTCTGTAGCACATGGAAGCCGGGCTCAGCAAAGCTGGGATTGAAACATCTGGTTTAACAGCACGCACGTGGTGATGCTCTTAGAGCGCATCAGCTCATCCATGGATCGGTCCCAGGAGCCAGGAAACGCTCCTGCAAGGCAGAGGGATGACAGCAGGAGCAGAAAGAGCTACAGGAAAGCAACAGCCCTGAGGATTGCAGCATGTGCTGCAGCGAGGAAACAGGGGCGAGGGGCTCCCACAGCAGCACAGCAACAAGCAGAGCTCTGCCGGGGCG
>NW_009926598.1:9242-9700 GCF_000696875.1 Nestor notabilis
GCTTCACAGTAAATGCTGGGTGGGCTTGGAGGAGCTGGAGGGGTTTTTGATGGTAGTAAGAGAGAAAGACGATGCTGGAGGGGCCCAGCACTGGCTGAGGAGGGCAGCAGTGCAGGGAGCCCTGCCCGAGCTTGCCCTGCTGCAGCCCAGGGGTTGCACAAGCTGCCAACCCCAACAGGTCACATCCTCACCAAGCACAAGAGAGTGAAGACCGGGCACAGGGATCGGCCTCAGGCAGGCGCTGGGCAGGACTGGAGTCATAGAACCATGGAACCACAGACTGCTTTGGGTGGAAGGGAGCTTACAGCTCCTCCAGCTCCAACCCCTGCCCCGGGCAGGGACACCTTCCACTAGAGCAGGTTGCTCCAAGCCCCTGTGTCCCACCTGGCCTTGAACACTGCCAGGGATGGGGCAGACCCAGCCAGGGGTTAGAACTAGATGATATTACCAGCGACTTC
>NW_009926598.1:9896-14281 GCF_000696875.1 Nestor notabilis
GCACCCAGCACACGGGGGGGTTCTGGGCTCAAGCAACACTGAAGTTGGGTCACGGGGAGCTTCTGGTCAAGGACTATCAAGTTTGAGGGGCCAGGGTGGATGCAGCAGCCCTCGGCAGCCCCTGCCAGGCTGGGAGAGCATCTCAGCTCCAGCAGCTCTACGAGGGCACAGGGAAGATCAGAGCATCTCGGCGGCTGCTCCGGCAGCTAAAGAGACGGATGGAGTTACAGCCGTAAGAGGATTAGCGCCCGCGGCTGCTCTTGGGAGCTCTCTGATAGCCACACAAAGGGATGCCTCTGAGTTAATGGGGGTCAGGAAGAAGCTTCCCCTGGAAGCTTATCATAGAATGCTGGAATGGTTTGGGTTGAAGCGACCTTAAAGCTCACCCCATTCCAACCCCCCGCCATGGGCAGGGACACCTTCCACTGGACCGGGTTGATCCAAGCCCTGGGATGCTGGGGACACCACCAGGGGCACCACCAGCAGAGATGAAGATGTCACTGTCACACTCTATTCTGTGCGTGTCAGGCCACACCTGGAATACTGGGTTCAGTTTTGGTCCCTTCTCTACAAAGACAATGTGGAGATGGTCCAGAGAATGGCCACAAAGATGATCCAAGCAGTGGGAAACTATGTGAGGAAAGGCTGAGAGCTGGGATTGTTCTGCCTGGAGAAGAGAAGGCTCGGGAGAGACTCAATCCCCCTGTTCCCATACTTAAAGGGAGGCTACAAGGAAGATGGAGACCCCCTTTTGACAAGGAGACCCATGGAAAAGATGAGGGATGATGGTGACAAGTTACTCCTGGGGAGATTCCAACTGGACACAAGAGGAAAATTTTTCCCAGTGAGAACAACCAGTCCTGGAATAGCAATCTGCCCAGGGAAGTGGTGAACTTCCCAGCGTTGGACACTGTTAACCAGCGGTGGACACTGTTAAGATTTGTCTGGGCAGGGTGCTGCAGCATCTAGTCCAGGAGGTGCTTTGCCTACAAAGGTTGGAGCAGATGGTCCTTGAGGTCCTTCAACCCGGGATTCATGACTCTATGATTCCACACACAGCACAGAGCAAGTTTTCCACATCCTCCAGTCTCCTTCCCCAAACCAACCCAGAGGATGAGCCCGATCCAACCCGCATGTGAGGCTGCTGTGAGGGGGGGAGCCTGCTCCACCCCAGCCGCTCTCTTCTCCTGTCTTGTTCCATGTCCATCCTCCGCCCTCCCCATCACCCCGGCAGAGCCCGGCCCCGCAGTGCTGGTGCTGCGGCACACGCCGCTCCGCTCTCCTCCCTGGGGTGCCGGGGCTCACTCCTGCAGCCTCACCAGCACCATCAATCTCCATCAGACCTGAAGGCACCGATTAATCACCTTAGAGAGAGGCCCTAATTGAAACCTTCTGCCACATGCTGCTGCTCGTCACCCTCTGCCAACCCCTTCCAGAGGGGGAGAGCAGGAGGATGCACAGAGGAGGCCCCGGAGCTGCTGCGAGGGCTGGAGCAGCTCTGCTCTGGAGCCAGGCTGAGAGAGCTGGGCTGGGGCAGCTGGAGAAGAGAAGGCTCCTGAAGGGGACACCTTAGAGCAGCTCCAGTGCCTAAAGGGGCTCCAGGAGACCTGGAGAGGGGCTTTGGACAAGGGATGGAGGGACAGGACAAGGGGAATGGCTTGAACCTGCCAGAGGGGAGACTGAGATGAGCTCTTGGGCAGAAGCTCTTCCCTGTGAGGGTGCTGAGGCGCTGGCACAGGGTGCCCAGAGAAGCTGTGGCTGCCCCATCCCTGGCAGTGTTCAAGGCCAGGTTGGACACAGGGGCTTGGAGCAACCTGCTCTAGTGGAAGGTGTCCCTGCCCGGGGCAGGGGTTGGAGCTGGAGGAGCTTTGAGGTCCCTTCATCCCAAACCATTCCGTGACTCCATGATCCTGCCATGGGCCTGGGGTTTTCGTGCCACTCCCTGTGATGAGGAATAGCAGGAGGAGCAGCAGCACCGGGAAAGTGGTGACAAGAAGACATGGCCCCAAAGCAGGGTCCCACTGAGTCACAGGCATCCCTGGAGGGGCTTCTCCCCAAGTTGACAGAATTCCAGAGGAGGAAAGGAAAGGTTTTCCTCCACTCTGGATGCACCAGCAGCTGTTGGAGCTGGGAGCCTCTTGCACACCCAAAACTCTCCAGGGGTTCTTCCAGGAACCCACCACCCGAGGCTGCCATGGGGAGATGCCAGTGGATCCGGCACTGGACTGGCGTGGGGCTTATGGGACCCTGACCCTGGAATGTCAGTGGCACCACGGGCTGGCTTTTGACATCAGGGATGTGGTACCAAGCACAGTGTTCAGAGCACAGCACAGCCTGTCCCAGGTGTACAGAGGACAAGCACGGTGCCATAACTGGTCACCTTGGGGCTTCCTTTGCCTCTCAGAGCAGCAGACGAAGCAGGACACAGCATTTTCCATGGGAATTTCCACTGCTGCAGTTGGAAGCAGCACAGCACCCAGCACACGTGCTGCTCTGGACCTGCAGTGGTCCCCAGCCACCTTTCTCCATCCATCTGCATCCCAGAGGGATGCATCCAGCGCATGTGCCAAGCCAAGAACACTGCAGCATCCCTGGGGCAGATGGTGCATGCAACACCACTGACTCCTGCCTGCACTGGGAAACCATCCCCACTCCCTCTTTGGGCTCAAAACCAAGCCTGGGAGCAGCCAAGACCAAAGCCCTGTAATTCTGGCTGCTTTGTGAGACCAGAGCCCACATCTCTGGCCGCCACCATGCTCAGCACCTCTAACTGTTCCAAACCAGGTGCAGAAGCCCATTCTGTTGGCAGCCCATAACTCTCTGAAGGCTCCACACTGGAGCTTTGTTCCTCGACGACAAGAACGTGGCTTTAGAAGAGGAATAAATCCCACTGTGCCCACCAGCTCCTATACCAGGGCAGTCACTCCAGGCAGAGTGCACCCACATCCCTCCTTTGCCTGGCCTCGTTGCAATCACATCAGTAGCAGGCTTCAATTAATAGAGCTGTTTGTCTTATCAGCGTGTCCTACATGTTGAATGAGCATCCCCTTGGGAGCCACGAGCCAGATCCTGCCTGGGATGAGCCGGTGCCACCACTGGTGCTTCCCTATCACAGCATCCCTGCTCCCATGAGCATCCCCTGACAATCCTCCTCATCCCCAGGGAAGGAGCTCGGTGTCTTCAGCATCACGCACCCACAGACCCCAACTGGGAGACCCCAATGTGTTGCACGCTCCCCGCAAGCCACCCCAGAGAGGTTCGCCCTTGGTTCATCGAGGGGTTGGTACCCTCATGCTGGATGCTCGCTCCCTACTCACTCCAAGGCAGCATTCACATGGATATCAGCGTCAGTGTCCCCAGTGGGGACAATGGAAAACGAGGACAGAGATAAGGCGGCAGGAAGATTGTGGCACAGAGCCATGGCAAAACCTCCACTGCTCCAATCCATAGGGAAATAAAAGCAGTAAAGTCACCGACAAGCGGGAAACCACGGGATCAATGCGCTCATCAGCTCTCCACCATCAGGACAGTAAAAGGCGAAGCTGCAGACGCAGTTTCAGCACAGAATATCAGCAGATGAACAGCAACACACAGGGTGAAACAGGCACTTTTGGGAAGGGCATTGGTGGAGGGGTTACCCTCAGCAATGCTCTGGATACCCCAGGGCAGCACTCCCAAATCCAAGGCCAGAGGAGCATCACCGATGGGTACCGTGGCCAGAGTGTGGTTGTGCCAGCCCCACTGATGGATGCCGTGCAGCCCTGCTCCCAACGCACCCACAGAGCTCCCTCCTTCCTTGAATCCCTGAACCCCCCCCCACTGGTCCCCTGGGAGGCAGCTCGAAGCATGGATGCTGGAATCAGCTCCTGCAAGTTACTGATGAGGAGATTTCCGAGTTGGCTGCGCCAGCACTGAGTGAGGCTCCTTTGTAATGATGTGTGAGGCTCGAGACCGGGGCCTGTTTATGGTTTTAGTGTCTGGGTTTATTAAATTAAACGCTTCGGTTAATTACAGGCATCCTCTGGATCTCTCCCTCCCAACTCCTGACACACGGCAGCCTGACACCAGCAGATAGAGCGGCCGCTGCTCCGTGTGTTTGCTCCCACGGGAGCTTCGAGACTGGAAGCAACAACTATAAATGATCACGTTAAAAATGGGATTACCCTTTGCAAGGAAAGACTCTGCTAAAACCCATCAAGATCCTGGCAAAGAGTCATTCCTTAAGCAATTGAAGCTTTGTTTTGTATTAGAGGAGGATATTTCTGGCAGAGGAATACATATATACATAACCACGGAATGGGTTGGGTTGAAGGAACCTTAAAGCTCCTCCAGCCCCAACCCCTGCCCCGGGCAGGGACACCTTCCACTAGCGCAGGTTGCTCCAA
>NW_009926598.1:14355-16218 GCF_000696875.1 Nestor notabilis
GGATTGTTCGGCTGGACACAGACCCTGTGGAAAGTCACACAAGTCAGGTTCAAGCCATTCCCCTTGGCCTGTCCCTCCATCCCTTGGCCAAAGCCCCTCTCCAGGTTTCCTGGAGCCCCTTTAGGCACTGGAGCTGCTCAAAGGTCACTCCGGAGCCTTTTCTTCTCCAGGCTCAACAAACCCAGCTCCCTCCTTAATTCAGGCTCGAGGGCTGGAGCACAAGTGTCTGGAGAGTGTTTTACCCACGTGTGCAGCCCCACTGCAACCTCTGCCCGGCTCCAAACATGACAAAGCACCTTTGGGTAGCAGCAAGGAAAGAAGTTGCTCTTTTCTAGGAAGTAATCATGGAAATCAGCCGAGCACAACGTTACCATCCCCTGGGAATTCATTATCCGGCGGCGCTTTGGCAGCGCGCACCAAGAGCCATCTCTGTGCATGAGGAGATGGTGTCGCCGCTAATGAGGAAATGGAGATGTACAAAAGTCTTCAGTGATTTCGGGAGTGTGGGTTGGTTGGTTGGTTCCTTTAAAATTTTATATCCCTGTGATGTTTGAATTGTGTTTTAGATGTGTCTGACTTCCCCCAACACCCTCAGCGAGCTGAAAGAGCAGAGGAAAAGTGGCCTAGAGCGGGATGCTCTGAGTTCTCACAGCCAAGAGCACTGGAAAAGCCCATCTTGAGCATCACTGGGTTGCACCGTTACACGCTGGAGATGCACCTCTGCTCTGGAGCCAGGCTGAGAGAGCTGGGCTGGGGCAGCTGGAGAAGAGAAGGCTCCTGAAGGGGACACCTTAGAGCAGCTCCAGTGCCTAAAGGGGCTCCAGGAGACCTGGAGAGGGGCTTTGGACAAGGGATGGAGGGACAGGACAAGGGCAATGGCTTGAACCTGCCAGAGGGGAGACTGAGATGAGCTCTTGGGCAGAAGCTCTTCCCTGTGAGGGTGCTGAGGTGCTGGCACAGGGTGCCCAGAGAAGCTGTGGCTGCCCCATCCCTGGCAGTGTTCAAGGCCAGGCTGGACACAGGGGCTTGGAGCAACCTGCTCTAGTGGAAGGTGTCCCTGCCCGGGGCAGGGGTTGGAGCTGGAGGAGCTTTAAGGTCCCTTCCAACACAAACCTTTCCCTGATTCTATCAGTGACCCGCTGAAGTGTGGACTAAGCCATCCAGGAGCAAGCTGGACCAGCCCCTGTTTTCCCTGAAAGGGATGGTTAAATGGGATAGAAGGCATTTGCTTTCGCAGCATTCTTCCTCACAGCACCAGATTTAATCCACCCACAGCTCGTGTGTCTTCCCCAGGTAGGCTTTTGTCCAAAAAAAAAAGAAGAACTCATGCTATTTAATTTGGTTTTATGCTGAATCCCCATCTGCTTGCTGTAACACAAACCCTCACAGGCCTTACAGAACAGTTAAAGACATCTATTTGCCTCCCTGGTTTCAACCTCCCTTCTTTGCCTGGCAGCCCAGCAGCCCCGTGAGCAGGCACAGGGCACGTGCAGCCCCCGGGGGGATTCCTCTGCCCACCCAGACTCGTGTCCCTGACACGTTGCAGCCACCACCAGAGGGGACAGATTCCATCCTCTGCTGACCCGGTGCCACAGGGACCATGAGCCTCATCCGAGCCAGCCCCTGCCATGGCACAGGGGGATGATCCAGCACAGGATCCCTGCCCAGCAGCACCGTCCTGAGGGAACACTGGGGGTGCTCCCCACACCCAGGGAGCCCCCAGGAGACAGAGACAGGGGGGTCCCCACTCTTGAATCCCAGCCTGGTTTGGGTGGAAGGGAGCTTAAAGCTGCTCCAGCTCCAACCCCTGCCCCGGGCAGGGACACCTTCCACTAGAGCAGGTTGCTCCAAGCCCCTGTGTCC